>NW_006239113.1:384221-431073 GCF_000226075.1 Solanum tuberosum | reverse complement strand
GCCTTACACTGTTCTTTTTCCAAACAAGTCACTATTTCCTGTTGAACCCAAGATATTTGGAAGCACATGCTATGTTCGAGATGTTCGACCATTTGTTACCAAGTTAGATCCCAAGGCATTGAAGTGTGTTTTTCTAGGCTATTCTCGCCTTCAAAAAGGGTATCGATGTTATTCTACTCAACTTGGGAAATATCTTGTGTCAAGTGATGTGGTATTTTCAGAGACTACACCATTCTTTTATGCACCTCCCAGTTCTACAAGCCAAGAGGAGGAAGATGAGTGGTTAGTGTATCAAGTCACCAGTGTTTCGACAGAACAACTAAATTTTGTTTCTCCAACTCCCAATTCTTCTGTGGATCATCACTCACCTGATGTACCTTCCGTGCCTGCCCCATCTGCACTAGCAAGACCACCAATTGTTCAAGTTTACTCTAGGAGACGAGAGACCAATGATTCTTGTCATGCACCAATTTCGTCATCATCTGACCCTCCTCTGTTTGCTCCTCCAGAAAACCTTGATCTCCCTATTGCCCTTCGCAAAGGTACACGTGCCTGCAAATCTACATATTCCATTGCTAATTTTGTTTCCTATGATCGCTTATCCTCTACTTCTAGATCTTTAATTGTTTCTCTAGACTCCGTCTCTGTACCCAAAACAGTGAAGGAGGCTTTGAATCATCCCGGATGGTCTAATGCAATGCTTGATGAAATACATGCCTTAGAGGAGAACTGCACGTGGGATTTGGTGGATTTACCTAAGGGAAAGAAACCAGTGGGATGTAAGTGGGTCTTCACAGTTAAAGTTAATCCAGATGGTTCCATAGCAAGACTTAAGGCTAGACTTGTGGCTAAAGGGTATGCTCAGACATATGGAGTAGATTATTCTGACACATTCTCCCCGGTTGCCAAACTCACTTCTGTTCGCTTGTTCATTTCTCTAGCTGCTTCTGAGAATTGGCCTTTGCATCAGTTGGATATCAAGAATGCGTTTCTACATGGTGATCTTCAAGAGGAAGTGTATATGGAGCAACCACCAGGTTTTGTTGCTCAGGGGGAGTATGAGAAAGTTTGTCATTTGAAGAAGTCTTTGTATGGCTTGAAGCAAAGTCCTCGGGCTTGGTTTGGTAAGTTCAGTGAGGTAGTTCAGGATTTTGGGTTAAAAATGAGCAAATGTGATCACTCTGTCTTCTACCAACAATCAACAACTGGCATTATTCTCCTTGTTGTATATGTTGATGACATTGTCATTACAGGAAGTGATTATGTAGGGATCTCTTCTCTCAAGTCTTTCCTACATACTAGGTTTCGTACAAAGGATTTAGGCCAGTTGAAGTACTTTTTGGGAGTAGAAGTAAATAGAAGCAAGAAGGGAATATTTTTGTCTCAGAGAAAGTATATTCTTGACCTACTTAGAGACACAGGAAAATTAGCAGCCAAACCTTGTAGTACTCCAATGGTTCCTAATGTGAATCTTTTGAAAGATGATGGTGATCCTTTTGATGATCCAGAAAAATACAGAAGGTTAGTTGGGAAGTTAAACTATCTTACTGTGACTCGTCCAGATATTGCTTTTGCGGTAAGTGTTGTTAGCCAGTTCATGTCTATGCCTACAATCAAACATTGGGAAGCTTTGGAACAAATTCTATGTTACTTAAAAGGAGCTCCTGGACTTGGTATACTGTATAGCAATCACAGTCATACTCGTATTGAGTGCTTTGCAGATGCTGACTATGCCGGATCCAAGATTGATAGAAGATCGACAACAGGTTATTGTGTCTTTTTTGGAGGGAACCTAGTTTCATGGAGGAGTAAGAAGCAAAGTGTTGTATCTCGATCTAGTGCTGAATCTGAGTACAGAGCTATGTCACAGTCTACGTGTGAGATTATGTGGATACATAATCTTTTAAAGGAAATTGGCCTAAAGCATCATACACCAGCAAAACTCTGGTGTGATAATCAAGCTGCTCTTCATATTGCCTCAAATCCAGTGTATCATGAAAGAACTAAACATATTGAGGTCGATTGTCATTTTATTCGTGAGAAGATTCAGGAAAATCTGATTTCCACTGGCTATGTGAAGACAACAGAACAACTAGCTGATTTGTTCACAAAAGCGTTGACTGGAACTCGAGTTGATTATCTTTGTAACAAGCTGGGCATGATCAATATCTATTCTCCAGCTTGAGGGGGAGTGTTACAGAATCACTACAGATTTGTATATGATTGTGTATATATTAGTGATTGTGTATATATTAGCATAGCTGATTTATAGGGATTTGGCTATCTAGTTACCATAGTTAACTTAGTCTCCTTATGTATTTATATCATTGTATTTGTTGAGTAATGAGATAAGTTATTCAAGTTATTCTTCCTACCTTATAAGTTACAGAAAGGTTTACTCAATTTGTGAAAAAGCAAGGGTATGTGCAGGGACAAGCAGATCACACAATGTTTACTCGACATTCACTGGAAGGAAAAACAACCGTTCTTATAGTGTATGTTGACGATATTATCCTCACAGGAGATGATGTGGTTGAGATAAAAAATCTAAAGGAACGTCTTGCCTCAGAATTTGAGATAAAGGACTTAGGCCCACTAAAGTACTTTCTTGGCATGGAGGTTGCATGATTGAAGAAAGGAATTATAGTGTCACAAAGGAAGTATGTTCTTGATCTGTTAAAAGAAACAGGAATGAGTGGTTGTAGACCAACTGAAACTCCAATTGATCCAAATCTGAAGTTTGTAAAGGAAGGAAAATTGATTGATAAGGGCCAATATCAGAGATTGGTAGGCAAGTTGATTTACTTGTCACATACTAGACCTGATATTTCCTTTGCTGTGAGCCTAGTTAGTCAGTTCATGCATTCTCCACGAGAAGAACACCAAGAAGCTGTGTATCGAATCCTAAGGTATCTAAAGAGTTCACCTGGGAAAGGGTTGTTCTTCAAGAAGAATGAGCAAAGAAGTCTTGAGGCTTATACGGATGCAGATTGGGCTGGTTCATCTATTGATAGGAGGTCTACATCTGGATATTGTACATTTGTTTGGGGAAATTTGGTGACATGGAGAAGTAAGAAGCAAAATGTGGTGGCTAAAAGTAGTGCTGAGGCTGAGTATAGATCCATGGCACACGGAATTTGTGAAATATTGTGGCTCAAGAGATTTTTGGAAGAACTAAGAAGATCTGTGAGTTTTCCAATGAAGTTGTATTGTGACAATAAGGCTGCCATAAGCATTGCTCATAATCCAGTTCAACATGATAGAACAAAGCATGTTGAAGTGGACAGACACTTCATTAAAGAGAAGATTGAAGATGGAAGTGTGTGCATTCCTTTTGTGCCAACAACAGAACAAGTTGCAGATATTTTCACAAAAGGTCTTTTTCAGAACTACTTTTGAGTCCTTTGTGAGCAAGTTAGGCATGTTTGATATTTACATGCCAACTTGAGGGGGAGTGCTGAATGAGTAGGCAGATTTAGTCATAATCTGCTCCACCATTGAGCTGGCAGATTTGATTAGAATTTGCTCCTGTGAATATGGGATTAGAATATATTATTCTAGGAAAATAGTTTAGAGGAAATCCCTTGATTCAAGGATTTCCTAAGAATTAGGGATTGATTAGTTTATTTGGTCTTTACTTGTTCTCTTATAAATACTGTAGAAACACTATGAATAAAATATACTTTTCCAGTAACTAAACTTTCACTTATGATGTACTTTTATTTTATGAAGATAAATAAAATTCCCCAATCTTCAATTGGTTCAAGATGAGTAATGGAGATATGTCTCTTCTTGATAGTGCTACAATTGACACTATTTTAAGAGAAAAGAAATATTTCTCTAATTTGATTGTGAAAAAGGCTTATGTTAATACAATATATGGTAGTGCAAAATTAATTGAGGGCTCTGGAAGAGCGGTCTTGCTACTACCTGGGGGAACGATATTAACTATTGAAAATGCATTGTACTGTAGTAAGTCTCAAAGAAACTTATTAAGTTTCAAGGTTATTCGCCAAAATGGCTATCATGTTGAGACTGCTAATGAAGGAAAGGTTGAATACTTTTATATTACTACAGTAAAATTGGGGCAAAAATATGTGCATGAAAAATTACCCGCATTTTCTTCTAGATTGTACCATACAAGTATTAGTATGGTTGAATCACATGCCATAGTAAACAAAGGGGTTTACTAATCCAAATGATTTTATCATTTTGGCATGATCGGTTGGGCCATCCCGGTTATAATATTATGCGCAAAATTATTGAAAATTCACATGGGCATAATTTGAAGAATCAGAAAATTCTTCAATCAAAGAAATTCTCTTGTGCTGCTTGTCTCAAGGAAATTTGGTTATTAAACCATCAACAACTAAGGTTGGGATTGAATCCCCTGCATTTTTGGAACATATACAAGGTGATATATATGGGCCAATTCACCCTCCATGTGGGTCATTTAAATATTATATGGTCTTGATAGATGCATCTACAAGATGGTCACATGTGTGCTTATTATCAACTCACAATATGGCTTTTGCGAGGTTGTTGGCTCAAATAATAAGATTAAGAGCACAATTTGCAGATTATGCAATAAAGACAATTCGTCTTGATAATGCTGGTGAGTTTACATCGCAGGCCTTTAATGATTATTGTTTGTCCACTGGGATAACAATTGAACATCCAGTTGCTCATGTTCACACTCAAAATGGTCTAGCGGAATCTTTGATTAAGCGCCTCCAATTGATAGCTAGACCATTGTTAATGAGGCAAAGTTGCATGTTTCAATATGGGGGCATGCTATTTTGCATGCAGCAGCATTGGTGCGCAAAAGGCCAACTAGTTATCATGAATTCTCTCTATTACAGTTGGTTTTTGGTCATGAGCCAAATATTTCCCATCTTAGAATTTTTAGGTGCGCGGTATACGTTCCAATTGCCCCACCGCTACGCACAAAAATGGGTCCCCAAAGAAGATTGGGGGTGTATGTTGGGTATGAATCTCCTTCTATTATCAAATATTTGGAACCTATGACAGGAGATAGATTTACGGCAAGGTTTGCTGATTGTCATTTTGATGAATGAGTATACCCAACATTAGGGGGAGAACCTAAGCAGTTGGAAAAAAAGATAGATTGGAATTCATTATCTCTATCTCATTTAGATCCTTGAACAAATCAATGTGAGCAAGAGGCTAAAAAGATGATTTATTTGCAAAATGTTGCAAATCAACTGCCAGATGCATTTACTAACCTTCCAAGGGTTACTAAATCTTATATTCCAGCTGCAAATACTCCAGTTCGAATGGATGTCCCGATAGGACAAATTGTTAAAGCAAATGAATCTAAACCACGTTTAAAACGTGGTAGGCCAATTGGTTCAAAGGATAAAAATCCTCGAAAAAGAAAAGGAACAAATGATCATGAAGATCATACCACGGAGGAAATTGCTCAAGAAGAGCTCCGAGACATAACAAATGATAAGACCACAAATAAGGTCCAAATAACTAAAAATAATGAGAATGAAGACATCTCAATAAGTTATGTCTCAATGAGAAAAAGGTGGAATCGAAATAGTATTGTGGTAGACAATATTTTTGCTTATAATGTTGATGTTGAAATAATGCAACAAGGTGAGGATTTTGAACCAAAATCTGTCAATGAATGCAGACAGAGAAATGATTGGCCAAAATGGAAGGAAGCAATTCAAGCGGAATTGACTTCACTTGAAAATGTGAAGTTTTTGGATCAATAGTCTGAATACCTGAAGTTGTTAAGCCAGTGGAGTACAAATGGGTTTTTGTGTGAAAACGAAATGAAAAAAGGTGAAGTCGTAAGATATAAAGCACGACTTGTGGCACAAGATTTTTCGCAAAGGCCTGTCATTGATTACATGGAGACATATTCTCCTGTGGTGGATGCAATTACTTTCAGGTATCTAATAAATCTGGCAGTTCATGAAAAGCTTGAAATGCGTCTAATGGATGTTGTCACAGCCTATTTATATGGCTCATTAGACCACGATATTTCCATAAAAGTTCCTGAAGCATACAATGTGCCTAAAGATATAAAAATTCGCAAGAAAATTGTTCGATAAGGCTTCAGAAATCCTTATATGGATTGAAACAATCAGGGTGAATGTGGTACAATCGTCTTAGCCAATTTTTTGCTAAAGGAAAGGTACAAAAATGACCCTATTTGTCCTTGTGTTTTTATAAAAAGGTCTGGATCTGATTTTGTTATAATAGTTGTGTATGTTGATGATTTAAATATCATTGGCACTCCTAAAGAGCTTTCAAAAGTTGTTGAGTGTTTAACGAAAGAATTTGAAATGAAAGATCTTGGTAAGACAAAATTTTGTCTTGGCCTACAGATTGAGCATTTGAAATGGAATTTTTGTCCATCAATCAACATACACAGAAAAGGTTTTAAAGCGATTTTACATGGATAAATCACATCCATTGAGTACCCCGATGGTTGTGAGATCGCTTGACATACATAAAGATCCAC
Source organism: Solanum tuberosum (assembly GCF_000226075.1). Taxonomy (NCBI): domain Eukaryota; kingdom Viridiplantae; phylum Streptophyta; class Magnoliopsida; order Solanales; family Solanaceae; genus Solanum; species Solanum tuberosum. Next base: position 424,571 of record NW_006239113.1, on the reverse strand, counting down.
TTCGACCTCAAGAAAATGATGAAGAGCTTCTTGGTAATGAAACTCCATATCGTAGTGCCATTGGGGCGCTTATGTATCTTGCTAATAATACTCGACCAGATATCTGTTTTGCAGTAAGTTTATTGGCAAGATTCAGCTCATCCTCAACAAAGAGACATTGGAATGGAGTCAAACATATATTAAGATATCTTCAGGGAACCATTGATATGGGATTATTTTATTCTAATAAATCCAAGTTAGAAATGATTGGTTATGCAGATGCTAGATAATTGTCTGATCCACATAAAACGCGATCTCAGACATGTTATTTATTTACATATGGAGGCACAATTATATCTTGGCGTTCAATGAAGCAAACATTAGCTGCTACTTCTTCAAATCATGCAGAAATAATAGCCATCCATAAAGCAAGTCGGGAATGTGTTTGGTTGAGATCAATGACTCAACATATTCAAGAAATGTGTGGTTTTTCTATGGAAAAATATATTTCAACTAAATTGTATGAAGACAATGTTGCATGTATAGCTCAGCTGAAGGGAGGATATATTAAAAGAGATAGAACAAAACACATTTCACCAAAATTCTTTTCATTCATGATCTTGAGAAGAACGGTGAAATAAATGTTCAACAAATTCGCTCAATTAATAATTTAGCGGATCTGTTCACTAAAGCATTACCAACCTCAACATTTGAAAAGTTGGTATTCAAGATTGGAATGCGTCGTCTCTAAGAAATTAAATGAAGTTCGCAACAGGGGGAGTAAACTACGCGATGAACTCTTTTTCCCTTGACCTAGGTTTTTTCCCAATGGGTTTTCCTGGCAAGGTTTTTAACGAGGCAGCAAACAAAGAGTAATACAAGATATGTGTAATCTTTTGTCCTTCACTAAGATTTTTTTTTCCACAGGATTTTTTCTTAGTAAGGTTTTAACGAGGCATATTATCTATCAATGGTCCTTCAAAGGGGAGTGTTGTAAATCATTTTGGTGGTTAAATGGATGACCATAACCCCTTGGTTAATTTCCCTCCTTTATGAGTAGTAATGTTATTGATAATGTGGTCAAATGGATGACCATAACTCCTAGATTAATTTCATCTTTTATTGGTAGTAATGTTGTTGATAATATGGTTAATTGGATGACCATAACTCCTAGGTTTATTTCCTCCTAGGTTGTTGATAATGTGGTCAAAAGTGACGCAGTCCGTCGCTTTTTGGCGATGCAGTCCATCGCTTTTGGAAAAGCGTCGAGCCAAAAAGCGACGAGATTGACTGCGTCGCTTTTGGCCAAAAAAACAACGCAGCCCATCGCTTTTTTCCGTCTCTTTTTGGCAGGTTTTTAGTAGTGACCCACTCATCATCGTAGTATTATATATATGATACTTTGAACGTGGCTTCTCACAGTTAAATTTAAATATTTTTTTAAAAAAGATAACACTACTATATATGATCTAGAGAGGGGAGCATGAGTTCACGTGAACCCACGGCACTCCCTATAGATACGCCCTTGACTAAGGATATGACCTTAGATAATAGAGTACAAAGATTGCAGATTGGGGTAAAATGTTAGCAGGTACAATAAAACCTCTCTAAATTAATATAGGCGGGACCATGCAATATTATTATTTTGTAGAGATACTATTTGATCGATAAATTAATATTTATTAGTTTAAAAAGTGTGTCGACACCAAAAAAATTGTTCAGGGATGAAATCTCAAAGAATTTGAAAGAATCCACTTGTGGAAACGTCACTCATGAACTTGAGGTCATGATTAAAGATCTCAGTTACTGCAATAAAATGGACGTTACATGTCCAGAGGTCCAGAGCTTAGAACAAATAATTGATATCATTGGAAAAACAATGTTGATGATAAAGTTGAAGATGATACAATATCTTTGCAACCCGTTTACGCGTAAGGAAACACTTGCATCTAGAACTCTTCACAATTTTATAGTATAATTAGAAAAGACAACACCAAAATTTTTGGATGCAATAAGAAAAGTTAGAGATGAGTTTCAACTAGATTTAAATTTTAACAAAAAATAGAACAAAATAGAATCATATTTCATTGAATTTTCTTAGATATATTTGTACTTTTAAAGAATTATTAATTTATAATATTAATGGGACTATATATTTATATAGGGATCTTCTGAAAAATTTATTATCTTATTATCTTATCGAAATGAGTGATTTTTTCCATTGCCCCAAGTCTAGATCAGAGGAAATTATTATCTTAGAGAGATTATTAATTAACTGAGTATTAATTTAGTGAGATTTTACTGTAGTTGACTTTTTGCGCTTAATTTTCAACATGAGATTAGGCTGGGTGATAGTCCAAAGCACCATGCATGTATTGTAAGAATTATTATTAGTTATTATTAATTATTTCTTACTTATGACCGAAGTTTACTTGTAATCCAAGTAATACCATAAATAATAATTAATAAGGAATATCTCTCGTCCGTACATTGGTTACTTGATGGACGTACCAGATTAAGTCATAACCTCTGTAAATTGACATTTCTGCGCTTAATTTTCAACATGAGATTAGGCTTGGTGATAGTCCAAAGCACCATGCATGTATGTAGTAGTATTAGTGCTATTCATGTAGTGTCTTGCTCTTCGATATTTGTTACCATATGTCGTTGTTACAATTTTTTAAAAATTATTCTTGTGTGTTGATTTTCGTATTAATTGTCTGGTTTTCTTTTTTAGTAATATTTTCTTATTCATAATTATTTTGATTTAATATAGAGATTGCGCGTTTCTATATCAATTTTAATTTAATACTATATATAATAAAAATAAAATAAAACAAAATTAGAATGTGTCAGCTTTACTAGTCCATGTGACAATGTCCCCACAAACAGCTTTATACAAATCCAAAATAATAATAAAGTAGAATTGACGTGCCACCAGATTATAAATGAGGTACTGATTGAAATAAATATTAAACGTGTAGCCAGTGGCGTAGCTAGAAATTTCACGAAGGGTGTCCAAAAATTATATAAGTAATTTTCTTTTTGATAAATGGACGCACTAAAAAATTCAAAATCGAACTATGTACTATTAATATTTTTTTATGAATAAATGTTCTAAAATTTTAAAAATCAAATTGCATGATATGTAGCTTAATCATTTTTAAGTTTCAAACTTACACTAATTTCTAGTGACGACAAAAAATATCGAGACACGAAAAATTGAAGTAGAAACAAATGAGGTCTTCTTTTGTTTGCTTTTAACAGCGTTGTACAAATATTAGAATTTTATTTCAAACTTTAATGAAAAGAAATAAAAAATCAAATTCATTGAAAATTCAATTAGCTTTATTAGATTTTTAAGTTAAAGATTTATAAGAAATTTACTAACTCTTAGACAATTAAAGGAATAATAAAATATGAGCTCTTTAAAAGATGACTTACTTTTAACAGCGTTATACAAATATTAGAATTTTATTTCAAACTTTAATGAAAAGAAATAAAAAATCAACTTCATTGAAAATTCAATAAGCTTTATTAGATTTATAAGAAATTTACTAACTATTATCTTAGATAATTAAAGGAATAAGGAAATATGAGCTCTTTAAAAAATGACTATAAAAGATAGGTTGCTGCAGGGGTTCGAACCTGCGCGTTAAAGCTCAACAAGGGAGCCTCCAACCGCTGAGCCACAGTAGCTTATTATGACAAGGGTGTCCAAAATATTAAATTTAACCATTTTGAACAGGATTTTACTTAGGTGTACGGTATAATTTTCCGACGGAGGGTGTCCAATTGGACACCCTCAAGACACTGTAGCTCCGCCCCTGCGTGTAGCAATTTCCTATTTTTAATTTGCTTGAAATAGATTTAATGTTATGATCCTATTATTAGTAGGATAATATGTATTCTGCAATGAATTTAGTCCTAATAGAAAAAATGTTTTGTTTAATCGTAATATAAAATTACATTTATATCTGATAGTAATTTTTCATATGGAGGAAAATTTTGAACTTATAAAGGACAAATAAGTCAATCAACTTTTTAAATGAGATATTTTGCTAAAATAAGCTTTTAGTCTTTTCATGTGAACATTCATGCAGAACTCCAAATCATGTGCACCACATATTATTATTTTTTGCCACGTCTCCAAATCTTTGCAGTTGTACGGAGTATGTTGTATAACCTAGGTCCAATAATTCAAAAATAATATTCTTTCCGTTTTAATTTATGTGACACTTTTCGAATTTTAAGATTTATACAAGTCTATCTTTGACCGTAAATTTTTTATTTATCTTTTAATTAATTTAATTTGTCAATTATTGTGACTTATAGTACTTTTTATTTAATTTACAAATATATAAATTTCATTTCAAAAAATTTGAAAAACGTAAATTTCCGATCAAACTTAAACTGTTTGACTCTCGAAAAATGAAAAACGCCACATAAATTGGGACAACCTCTTACATACATACACACAGTAACGGACCCAGAATTGTTATTAAGGGTGTCATTGATTGTAGTAAAAAAATGAGTATAATTATGAAGCTGGCAGGACTTGAACACACACTCACTTCAACAACATCTTCTATAAAAGATTGAATAAACTTCAAAGTAGAAAACCATGAATTTAGCAAACTGAAACAAGATGAAGTAGCTATAGTTATGGTGCCATTTCCAGCTCAAGGTCATCTCAACCAACTTCTCCAACTTTCATGTTTAATCTCCTCCTATGGTCTTCCTGTCTACTATGTTGGATTGGCAACACATAATGATCAAGCCAGGATTCGAGCTAACGCGTTAAATCCTTCAAACATAGCCAAAATTCACTTCCATGACCTTCCAAATCCTGAACTAATTGCCTTTGAGACAATATGGGATGCTTCTATGCTTCTTCGCGATCCCATTGCTTCTTTCATACGCGATATTTCATCAAAAGTAAGACGAGTCATCGTTGTTCATGATCCTATGATGTCTTACAATGTACAAGATGTTTCTTCTTTGCCCAATGCTGAATCCTATAACTGCATTTCAGTTTTCTCTTGCTACATTCTGATGTGCTTACTTTTAAAGATTTCTGTCCAACATGAAGAAGAATTGCTTACAAAGCTATCTTCCCTTGAAGGAGTTACAACAGATGAAGCTAGGGACTTATCAGATTTTCAATATCCATATATGGATATTAGATCAGGTGATATCCATAATACAAGTAAATTAATTGAAAGCAAGTATATTGATTTGATGGAACAAGCAGAAATTAGTCTGAACAAGAAACAATGGGCAATTGGACCTATTCTGCCTACTAAATTCGATTACATCTCGAGTATATGTTTGGATTGGCTGAACAAACAACCTCCAAGATCAGTTATTTATGTATCTTTTGGAACAACAACTTCATTTTCTGACAGACAAATCAAGGAGCTCGCGATGGGATTAGAGCAGAGTAAACAGAGGTTTATATGGGTGCTGAGAGATGCCGATAGAGGACATATCTTTAAAAGGGAAGATAGAAAATTTGAATTGCCTGAAGGATTTGAGGAAAGAGTAGAAGGGGTTGGGTTAGTGGTAAGAGAATGGGCACCACAACCAGAAATCTTGGCTCATTCGTCCACAGGTGGGTTCATGAGTCATTGTGGTTGGAACTCTTGCTTAGAGAGTATTACTATGGGAGTGCCTATAGCTGCTTGGCCTATACACACTGATCAACCAATAAATGGTTTCTTGGTGACGGAAATATTGAAAATAGGCCTGCTTGTTAGAGATTGGGGGAAACGCGAGGAGGTAGTAAGTGAATCCACTATTGAGAATGTCGTGAGGAAGTTGATGGCATCAGAAGAAGGAGACCTGATAAGAAAAAGAGCAGAAGAATTGGGAGAAGCTATAAGACAGTCCACAGAGAAAGGGGGTGCTTCTCAAATAGAGTTGGATTCTTTCATCGCGCATATCACAAGATAGACTTGTTTTTCACCAGAATTTGGCAAGGGGGGTGATTCTACCTCTTTCTTCTGTTTGGTTACTTTTCTATTTTCATTCAACTTGTTATTTATCTGCTTTCTGGCTCAGACTAATAAATGCTACCTTATATTTCTTTGATCTTTGAATGTTCAGTATCTGAAATTTTTTATGGCTCAGTGAGATGATTTCTTTGTATTTCTCTCACTGAAGAGCATAACTTAATCTGGTTCTAACAGGGAAATGTTTTCTGTTAAGCATAATACATAAACAAATACTCAAACTTGACTTTGAGAGTATACATCTAAACACCTCAATTGACAACTTGTCTCCACTGTGTCTTGTGAACACCCGATGCTAAAGTGACACTATAAATCTTGGAAGAGTTTAGATGATCACTTTATAAGATGGAGTGTACAACTGACACAAAGGAGACGACTGATGAGTTGAGGTGTCTAGATGTGCATACTTATGAGTATGAATATGAAACTACATAACACACAGAAAAAAGGAGAATATGCAAAGATGCACATTGTACACTGCTGTATTTCATTACACTAGTTTTCGAACACGTGCGTTGCACATGTATTCCAGGCTAAGTAATAGTTTATTAAAATAATATTAGAATAAATGTGTGATGAGTTATATGAACTTTTAAAGGGATAGGTTACCTTTTGTCTGAATTAAACTTCAGAGTCATTTCATATTCAAATTTAATAGAAATAATTAGTTAAAATGTGTATATATAATATCAAATGTAATATGACAAGCTATTAAGATCAACGTGCTTCATGCGATGCAATATCACATTAGACAAAGAACTTCAAAGTATGAATTAAACCTCTAAAATACAAGTTCATTATCTACAATATATCATCTCATATATAACAAAAATTATCTATAGTAATTCATGCAATTACAAATTCAAATGTAACCCAAATTAAAGCTTAATAGCATAAAAACACAACAACTTTACTAATCAACATCACCTGGGATAAACTACCACAAAATGCATTCTTGACAAAATATCGAAACTATTTCTTCATTGTATTGCTGTCTCAAATCTGTAGTTAGCTAGATAGACTTTAATCCTTATATTAGTATGTATATATCAGACAAGTTAAAGAATCTAATTTTCAATTATATGAAATAATTCGAATAACAATATACTTACCCGAACTACTGTGTGAATCAATTGGAACTGCATCTTATTCTTTATCTAAAAGTGGTATGCGTATTAATTATATAAAACTTTATAAATTACATGAAAAGTTTTTTAACCGATAAAAATTAAAAGAAGCAGTAAATGTAAAATAATGGGATAAGCTCATATAATTGTACACTAATGGCTCGACAGATTCATGAACTTCACGTTAATGCTCTTCCAATTTATTGATTTATTTATTAAAAGGTAAATATATTATTTGGTAGATATTATAAAAGGTAGATATGTATTCATTACTTTAGTTTAAGACACTCTATTTATCTAATAGTATAGCTAGATAGATACATGCATATTAAAACCTTGAATATACTTTTTTCCTTTAAGGCTTGTAGCTCCAAACATGCAATCACATTTATTCATAAATTTAATTTATTATTGTATTTCTGAAGAATAACATAAAATATGGTACATTAAAGGTAATTTATAGATTGCAAGAGAATTTACTTTCGAAGTTATAGAATAATATCATAATAAAATGATACGATGTAAAAATATATACAGTGTTCATCTTTTGTTCACCTAGTCACCACAAAGTACGTAACCATCATAAACAAAAAATAACATTAGAGTTTTTTGGCTTTTTGACTCTAAAAATAATCATTATGACGGGTATAGTAGTATTCCATGTAATATATATTGGGGACTTGGGGTGAAAATGATAAAACAAACAACAACAAAAAATTAGAATACTAAAAAGACAAAACAAAATTAAACCAAATATAAAACAATAAATATATAATATAACCTACAAATAGAACCTAATATATGTGTGCATATGTAGATTTTTTTTATTCAACATCTCTTCAACCCTTGAAAAATGGAAATAGTTAATGACTACAAGACAAATATCAAATTATACAAGAAGCAAAAGAGAAGCAATATCGAAATTAAACAATCAAGAGATACAATAATGATATGTGACTAATTTTAAAGAAAATCTCTTGTTCTTCATTATTCCTCACATCTTGATAATGAAGCTGATGACAATTCGTTCATATCATGAGCATCGCCATGGTTCATTATCTTAACGAAACAAACAAAATCAACAAAATATGAAGCTGATGACAATTCGTTCATATCATCAGCATCGCCATGGTTCATTATCTTAACGAAACAAGCAAAATCAACAAAATTAATTAAGACTACTTCATGACAAAATTTATAGGAAAGTTCCTTCTCATGAAGCACACAAGTGTATTTATAAGTTGGGAAATATATCATAATGTCATATAGAAATTCAAAAGTCATAAAAATAACTCTTGGGTTCTTCACCATACATGCACTTGTAATTACTTCTTTTGGCCAATTCATTATACAATATGATTAATAATTATTAATTTTCATGCTAATAAATACCTCAGAATCTAAAAAATAATTAAAATATTATTACTTAATATTTAACTAATTAGGTTTTTAAAATATTTAATTAACAACAAGGGCAAAACTGTAATCCAACTTTGAAGACAAAATCTTCCCACTTATAATAATATATGATGATATGATGATTATAGTGTGCTTCATTATTTCATAGTTTCCTCACTACAGGAGAACTGCCACCAAAGGAATTCTCATTTACTCATTTGCCTTGTTTATATTGTAGATTATAAAATATTTTATGCTTTCACTCATATTTATGAAATTCCCCTCATATTAGATGGACCAAAAAGAAAACATGTCACATAAATTGAAACGGAAGGAGTAATTTTTTTTCCCCTGCCTGTAGATTTATATAAATATTCAAGATGTCTAACACTAGTCTTGATACATGTGTTTTGTCTGGCTGGATGTGTCGTAAATGGTAAACACCCGAAGGCTGTTCTCATCCCTGCCGGGGGAGATGGCAACCGTCTATCCTCTCTACGAACACAAGAAGTAGCGTATACCGTCATTCAATAAGAGAGATGCAAAGAGCAACAGCCATCCCTGATACCAGCGAGATGAGTTGGATTACTGTATTCACTAACGTCGTCCTGCCACTATTATTCATTTCAGCCAACACTCCAGCAACCGAAATGTAGATGAAGCCTCCAGCAGTGAATCCCTGCGGGAAAAAAATGAAATAAGAGAGGTACTCTTTTATGAACTCGATAATGTATCTGACTGACCGCCTGAATAAGAATCTCACCTCAATCAATGATGAATGACCAGAATCTTGTCCCAATGTCAATGCCTACATAGCATAACACAACATGGTTCAATCAAATGCGATAAGAATAGCAGAATCTTGATCCATGCCAACAGATAGATTAATACTGACCAGTGCAGTTCCGGCTAGTGCCACTAGTGCAGATAAGAAGTTAAAGAAGAGAGCTTTGGAGACGCTGAACCCAGACCTTACCAAGATTCCAAAATCACCTATCTGCATAGCAAACACATAATAAGGTCTAGGGATCATTACATTCACATGAGAATGAACATAAAGTCATGGATTCATGAGGCAAAAAGAATGTCGTGCCGATGCGACGGATGTGAGACATGAGATGAAGATAATTTATCTTGAGTGGCTGTAATAAGCTAAAATGTTGGGAACTTATGATAATGGAGAAAGTTTTTCATGGTTGGGGGGAAATAACATGACCAGAAGAAGTGTTACATCAAAGATGAAAAGGTTAGAAACTTGACAATTATTTTTAGTACTGATTATGGCCGAATTTCAATTGCAGTTAGTACGCCAGTATGGTTTAAATGATTAGCTTGACATAGCATAATTGAGAAAACAAGCAGCACAAGAAAATCCAGTTGGTGTGTTGGACAAATAAGAAAATTCTTAGAGCCTGTCTACAAGGATTCATCAAGTCTGGCTTCCATAAATCACATTACTTTTCCTGACAAAAAATTGACGGATTTACAGGTCAATAAGACAGAAGATGTTGCCGTAGAATCATGGAGAAATGTGATCTAGTTTGATAAAATCACCAATTGAGCTAATACACTATAGTTCCTACATGAGCTCAAAACTGCATACAAAAGTTTAGTCAAGCAATTTAACAATTAAGAGACAGAGAATAGAGAATGATAATCAGAAGGGAATACTGCAATCATGTTTTACTTGATTAAACTTGCTGATTCAAAGAAAGCGAGTAACTTCTGGCATCTAACATGCAGCCGCTTGTATGGGTAATCAATTAGAAACATGCAACCGCTATCGACATTGTAATGTAAAAAACTAGAAAGAAATATACAAGACCTCTTGAGGGAGCTCATGTGCGAGAAGAAACAAAGTTCTTGACCACCCACCAACTGATCCATGAAGGAGGAATGCACTTCCCAAAGCCATCCCATCAGTAAAATTGTGCTGTACCATAACATAAACTCTCTCAATCTAAATGTTCACCAGCCAGATATGTCTAGTTGTTTGTGAGAAATCATAAACAGAGATGAAGGCTTATGTAGCAGTCATACAACACCATCGGAGAAGAGGTTGAGATAACCAAAGACAAGGCTTGAACGTGGTTTAGCCTGTTCCTCTCCAGTTGATGTAGAATTGGTAGAGAAATTTGCAGCATCTAAAGCAGTATTGTCTTCAGCAGCACTGGAGCCAGTATTCCTCTGCCATAGCTAGCATATGAGACAATAGAAATAACAACTACATATTTAAAAAAAAAAAATAGAAATAACAACTATATAACTGCAAGCAAATAGATATTCAATCACTGCATATCTTTTCTAAAATCTCTCCAGTGGCTGCAAAGACAAACTATTCAAAGAGATTTTCAATCTGGGAAAAGACACACTGCAGAATTGATAAAACGGATGAAAGATACATAAGACCTATAGCCTATTTGGCAAGCTTCTGGGAAGCCAAGAGCTCTCTTCATCTTCTTTTTTTTTTCAAAAATTGTTTATTTTAGAAAGTTGAGGTGTTTGGACAAGCTTTTAGGAAAAAAATAGTGCTTACGAGTAGTAGCAGAAGCTAAAAAAAGTGCTCTAATATTGGCAAAAGTGTTTTTCAAATTGATTACTTAAACATAAACTGCAATTGCTTATTAATGTACAATATTGTATCACATGATTGCATTTAGTTCAAGTCAAGTATGAAAAGTGGAAAGAAACAATTTGACAGCAATTACATTAAGAAACCTTATCTTGACAAAGTAGTTATTTGTGTTTTGGTTGGTGCCTCACAGCATGTTATGCTGAAGGAAAGGTTTACAGGACCCTCTAAATTCTGAATGAAATTATTATTTTCCAGTATTTGTTTTAGTAATCCTGACAAGAAATACACTTTACTGAATCTCAGCATGGTAAAATATGGAACAGCAAATTATGGGGAATGTATTGATTCTACCTTCCGTAGAATAGCTCCTCCATTTGGTTTATCCCCATTGGGAGAGTCAGCAGACACTCCATCCACTCCACTCCCTCCAGCTGCCTTTTCTGATAAAATTCCATCCTTCTCCTGAGACAGTTCCTGGAGATTCTCATCAGCATCATTATCATCCTTCAATTTTGTGTAGTGCATATGATGATGATGGTGGTGACCATGACTCCGTTCATTGACTCCTCCAGAAAAATCTTCAACATACCTCACAAGCTTCTCAACAATAAGAAAGAGCACTATTCCAGCTGCCAAAACAAAAGTATAATGAAACATTCAGCAATGTGGCAACAGCAACAGTTGAGTCAATGACATTATCAGAAGTGAATCAAATCTCAGGCACTTGGAAGATGATTTTAAGTTCAACAAAAGTTAAGGAGTAAAAATAAGAGTTATCCGAAGAATTAAAATACAGTAAAAGGAAGTTAAGTTGAAGATAAGAATTCAAGCCCTGCCCTAAAAAATTATAAAAGACACCACCCTGCAAAATGATGATAACTTTCGAGTTAAAATATTGTTCCACAGGTGATGTAAGGATTTCCAAAAAGGGTTTATAAAGATCTTGAGCTCTCTACACATTGCCTTAGAGCTTTAGGTTGGATGCTCATATCCTTTTACATTTGCTGTCATGTCATCCTCAGTAAGCACCATAAAGCTCACACTGGAGAACATCTGGCAAATTAAAAGGCAGAACATGATATTTTAAATCATAAATAAGCGTTTTCTTCCTTTGGAAAATTTGAATGCTAAAATTTCTGATATTTCCTATTTTGTGATAATGGAGCAAAACCTCCCCAGTATGTTTCATGCAAAACTAAACATACAAATTTCACAAAATGAATGATGAAATTTAAAAGCAGAATCATGTCCAAGAAACTTACCCAAAATGGACAATCCAACAGAAAGATCCTCCAATGAATGGGCATGTGAATGACCAGAGTGATCATGAAGATGGTCATCATGCGAGTGGGAGTGTCCACCACCTAAAAGAAGTAATCTGTTTGGTAAAATTATTCAATGCCACAAATAGTTAAAGGCAACAATATTTGGGTTTAGAAGATTGACACCATATATGTCTGATATATCACCTTCCTTCTCTCAGACGAATAACTATATTCTAATACACCTCTACGGATATGCATACCTACTAATTAGATTATTACTGCCTCCGTTCCAATTCATTTGCTATATTTTGACTGGACATTCTCGAAAGAAAGAAAGAAGATATTTGGCACATCGAATAAAATATTGAATTTGGGATAGTTTGATAGGTCATGAGTTTAAGCAAGAAAGAAAACTCTTTGATGAATTGGATAAATATTCATATGAAACCAAGGGCAGCCTTTTACAAAATAATTTACATTCCTGTTTTTGGAAAAAAGGTTTATCAATATAGAAAAGTGCCCATCTTATTAGAATGGACACAAAAGGAAATAGTGCCAAACAAACTGGGACAGAAAGAGAGTTATTCTTTCCCAGAAAATGATGCTCAAACTGACCTACAGTCTTAGCTCAGGAGAAAAATATTCCCACTAAACAACATGCATCAGCACAACATTAGGACAAAGACGAGCACAACAAAGTTATTCAATCTCTCTGACATGAACTAGACAAGTGAATTGAGAGTAGTGAAAGGTGGAAAGGGGAGTTACCCAGGCACTCAGGGGCACCAAGTTAAGCAAACCTGCCTTTGATGGTGTAAGCTAGTGAGTTTTAGTAGGCTGGCGGCTTCATGGGTAGACATCTAAGAAGCATGCCTGATGTAAAGACATCTTCGCTTATGTCATTTTAACAGTTATTAAGCTAAGTAAAACCAAATTATGACAGAGTAGAGCTAACAGTTTATGGTATTTAAAGGTAAGTGAGCCAAAAAGCAATATGCAATGTTACTTCTTCATTAATTTGAGATTAAGAATCATACCAAAAGCATGTGGCAATTGGTGAAGGAAAGCATCCCCCAGCATGGCTCCTGCCTGTATAAGTTATGAAGTAGGGCAAGACTGAGTAAACTTTCACCCTAGTAAATAATTATAGAAACAATCGTCCAATAACTGTTCTAAGCATATGTAAATGAATTAGTATAACTTCCAATCGGAAACAGAATTGCATTCATATGAATGATAAGACAGAAATCCCGATAAATTTAAGGATCAATTTCAGATATATGGAAAAGAATAATGCAAATAAAACTGAAAATGCCAGTATATTGTTCAATTATAACAAATATGTCAACTCATAAGCAGAAGATCATCTATTCGTAATCAACAAACATAATAATCCTTTCAAACCTTCCTCCGATAGAAACTCTATAACCATTTCACTAACTGAAGCCATTTGTTACATTACCTACACGTCATTAACTTATGGGGAACCGTGTTCATGATCATCCTTTTAAAGCTCCACAGAACCTTCAGAGAAGATTTAGTTTCAAATAACTATAAAGTATAAGCTACTGAGATATATTATAGCTAATAGAGAACTTCCTCGGCACAAATCAATTTCCTACTTTCCTTTCTAAGTGGTCCTGGAAAAGTCCATTTCGAGATAAGAAATATGGTTTCCCACCTTGTTCAATACTTTTTAAACATGAGCCCCCTGACAAAGAGAAACACCACCTCCTTTATGTTTTCAAAATTTAAAACTACAAACAAGTTTAACTTTGATGCCTCATCTAGTAAATTGAGACCAATTAATACTGGATGGAAGGAATATGAGCAACAGAAGCACCTTTCTGATTACCGTGGCTTCTGATTATTTAAGAAAGTGATTTTTAAATAATTGATCATGAAGATCATTTACGGAAATTCTCTTTGGATGTAACTTACAGTAAACTATTCAAGGAGACATACAAAAGTAATAAGCTGTTAAAATTATGAAGAAAAATAAGTTGCATATGGAAAAAAGAAAAGCAACTTCTGATATAATAGGAAATAGACCTTTCTATCTATGCAATCACAACTTGTGGAGAACACTGTAACTATGGCATAAATATTTGTATTCCATTATGCAAATACTAGTTTGGCGAGTATTTGCAAACTAATTGAATTTCAGTATACAAAACATTGAAATACTGGTAGATGGTGTATTTCAAGTAAAATATTGGTTCGCTCACACATGTTCAACTTTCATAAATTTTTTCCTAGCTGAAGTTAATGTGCGAACACAATTTCACCTTCAACAAACTCAACAAACATTTTTTCAACTTGAATACAAAGAAACAGACTAATTTACACAAACCACAGAAGATATTCAGAAAGTCTAACAATAAGATATCATTCTCACCCCAAATAACGCTAAAGAATCTACAACTGCTTTTGACGGCTTCCCGTGTACTGCAGGAGATAAAACATTTGGATTCCATGAGCAGAAAAGAAATTTCAAATGAAGATAGGAATTGAATCTTAAAGAAGAAGGCATAAACATAATTATAAGAATTTGAGCTACTTACTAAATATTAAAGGCAAAAGAATCAGGCAGATAAGGGAAGCCAAGCTCACCAATAGTGAGCAACCCATTGCATTGACCCATAGACCTGTCAATGAAACCAGAGAAAAGCTCTCAGTGACAACTAAAGACACCCATCCCAGAGATCTATCAAAATGAGTCCCATATGTCGTGTGCCATTAAGAAGTTTTTTCATATATAGGAGCAATCATGGAGTTGCATATTATGTGTTACATTGGAATTTTTACAATTTTGTATATGTCGAGCAAGTTCAAGCCTTCTTGTGAATGATTTACTTAAAGCAGAACATCACGTCTTTCAGAGATCTAGAGTAATATCAATTATCGCTCTCAAAAAAAGAGTTATATCAACAATGACACTTCAAGTAAAGAGATACCCGAAAAAAGTCCGAGCAAAGAAATGTAACATCACAAAATGCATATCATCCAATCAAACACACAATTAAAACAAAGCATCTTGCATCCTGATGCAAAAATAAGCACATTTGGTTGACAGCACCTATCTATGAATCTCACAAGTCCAACAGTATGCACAAAATAAGAAAAGCCAAAATAAGTTACTGAAGTTTGCATTCTGAGTTGACTTCAAAATAACGTCATACTTGATATCCACCTTTTGATAAAAACTGTTTGGAAGACATATATCAGTGACGATTTTCATAAAGCAACAGTTTTTCAAGCTATGGCAGTGTGCAGCCCTATGTCAAATCCATGAATCACCTTTACAGCATGATATCCACCTTTTGATTAAAACTGTTTGGAAGACATATATCAGTGATGATCAAATTTTCATAAAGCAACAGTTTTTCAAGCTATGGCAGTGTTCAGCCCTATGTCAAAACCATGAATCACCTTTACAGCATGATATCCACCTTTTGACTAAAACTGTTTGGAAGACATATATCAGTGACGATCAATTTTTCATAAAGCAACAGTTTTTCAAGCTATGGCAGTGTTCAGCCCTATGTCAAAACCATGAATCACCTTTACAGCATGATATCCACCTTTTGACTAAAACTGTTTGGAAGACATATATCAGTGACGATCAATTTTTCATAAAGCAACAGTTTTTCAAGCTATGGCAGTGTTCAGCCCTATGTCAAAACCATGAATCACCTTTACAGCATGATATCCACCTTTTGACTAAAACTGTTTGGAAGACATATATCAGTGACGATCAATTTTTCATAAAGCAACAGTTTTTCAAGCTATGGCAGTGTCCATCCCTATGTCAAAGCCGTGAATCACCTTTACAGCAGACGTGATCCATTTCCATTGTCACCTTCTTTTCAATTGAAATAATAGCTAAGAAAACTTGTCCTACCATACGAAGAGAAAAACCTTATCAACTCATTCAATACCTCTCCCACTTCAAATTGTGGCTGATAATAGCCTTTACAGGACAATACAGGTGGTACAAGCAACCCCTTCTGGTATCGGGAAAATAACATCCTTTTGCAACAAACTCATAAAGATAATTGCTTTCAATATTAAATATGAGAAAAAGGTGATCTTTAACCCTTTTAAAAAAGAAATTAAGCAATACCAAAGAACCTGCCAAAATCCAACAACAACTACCTCAATCCTAAGCTTGGTGTCAGTTCTATGAATCTTCACTATTCATTTCACTCCATTTTGACCCTTACATTCCACAATTCAACAGTTTGGGGTATGCTAAAGTCCAAAGCACAAATCAAAACGACATAAATAAGCACTAATATATAATACGATAAGCCACAGTTTACAGTGAGCTAAAAACTCAAAAGGGGTTCCAAGATTCAGCTTGAATTTTTCAAAAGGAACAAAATTTACCAAGACCAGTAAGATCCTTGACTCCACGTCCATCATGATGATGATGATGTTCATCCATATTACCATGAGACCCAAATCCATACAGTTTCAGATCCTCCTCTTCAGCCAATTCCTCTAAAAGCTTCCTCTGGTCAACTCCACTCGACCCATGATCATGATCATGGTGATGATGATCATTATGATGATGCCCCTCATGGCCATGATGACCATGACCATGATTACACTGATGAAATTCCTGCTTGGAATTTTCTAGAACCTTCGCTTCTACAGAAGACCCAAAAACCACTACCCATAAAGAAGTAGAAACAATCAAGAAGAAGCAGATCTGTTTCACCAAAGCATCAATTTTCGACATTTTGTCAATTTGGGCAAGAACAAAATCAGGGAAAAACCCTAAATTTATGGAAGGGTAAGATGATAAGGGCGTGTTTGGATAAAGGGTATTAGAAATCAAGAAGAGCGGTTCTTGCAAGTGCCTTCTATGGTGATTACACAAACAGCACAGAAGAATAGTATTATTATTCCTATTATTATGCCAAAAGTTACTACATCCATTTGTACTTAAAGGGGTCTCAAAAGTGTAAGAGTAATGGATTTTAGTCCTCTGAGAATTGCAGAAAGGTACTGAATTTTTAAGGAAAATATAGTGAATGTTCATAGTACACTATGATTTTTTTTTTGTTCTTTTGTATGATGAAGAAGATATTGGTGCTGTGTCAAAATCACTAATCATTAAACTTTGTGGGTAGATAAATGGAACTTTTTCAAAGCATGTGGTAGTTAGAGTGAAAAGTATGTATTCTAGTTAGGAAGGAAAAAAGTGTGAAGAAACTAGAAAAAAAAAAACTTTAAGGGATTGTTTGGTTGCAAAATGAAGTTATGTAAGTGTTAGTTATAAGAATGTGTCGTTAGAAATTTAAAGGTGTGTCTTATAAAGTGGTTGTTATATTAGTTATAACGTATGGTGGAGTGTTGGTCAATCAAGAGCGTATGTGCATGTCCAAAAGATGATAAAAATGAAAATGAGGACGTTGAGATGTATTTGTGACATACTAGGAGAAATAGAATTAGTAGCGAAGACATAAGTGACTTTTGTGGTGGACAGATTGAGGGAGACGAGGTTGAGCTGCTGAGATGATTTAGACTTGTAAAGAGAAGATGCATAAATGCAAGTTAGAAGGTGTGAGAGTTGATTGTTATAGGTATGAAGAGGGGCAGAGGTAGGCCAAATAAGTATTTGTGAAAGGTAATTAGCGACAAGACATGATAAACCTACAACTTATCGGTGACATGACTCTAGATAGTGTTGGGTATTTGCCATGAGTTTCTTACCATAAATGGATTTTCCTTTTCCTAAAAGAAAAACATAAAGTCTCCATATTTGGCTAGTCATTTTCTTGTAGGAAAAGAGATAGGACTCTATAAATAGAGGCTTGTTCCGTCTAACTTAATCAGCATTCACAATGTAGTCCTAGGGGCTTTGAGAGTTTTGGTTAGAGGGGAGAATTTGTGGGACACAAGTGATACGTTATCGCTTGTGTGAACCTCTTTATATTCCGAGTGAATTAGGTGAGATATTTCTCTATATATTTTTGTACGCTCATATTTATATAGTGGATTGCTCATCTCCTTTGTGGATGTCCGAGTGAATTAGGTGACGTTATTTCTCTCTATATTTTGTACGCTCATATTTATATAGCGGATTGCTCATCTCCCTTGTGGATGTCCGAGTGAATTAGGTGAGGTTATTTCTCTCTATATTTTGTACGCTCATATTTATATAGTGGATTACTCATCTCCCTTGTTGATGTAGGTCGATTGACCGAACCATGTTAAATTTTTGTGTCTTATGGTATATTTTCGTTTGTATTCTTACTCGTGGTCTTTCAAGGTTTACTTTGTTAGCTTCCACATGACATCTAATTATTTCGGTCCTAACAAATAGGAGGATGTAAATGTTGAGGATTAGTGTAAAAGGTTAGCATACACAAAATCCTCTCAGTCCCCCAATTATGGGATTACACCGAGTCGGTTGTTATGTAGGGTATAGTTTTGCCGAATTTATTAATTCATGTATTAGTTATTTTCATCTTCTATTACCTATAAAATAATACACACTCGCAATTTGTACATGTTTTAATTGTGTGAAACTGTAAACTAGCAACCAAACATCGTACTTTAGGAGCTTCTTATTTTCGTTAAAACCATCAATAATAATCCTTAAGTCAATTGCTAGTTTGCGAGCTTGATGAACGTAGAATATCCTGATGAATAGAATCAGTAAAAGGTGAGGGGGAAGGAAATCAAATCTTTAATCGATCTTGACACATTAATAATTCTTAAATGAGTGTATTATATTTCATACCATGTTCAAATTACTAGCCCCAATGCTATGGAACAAAGGATTATCTTGAACACCAGCTTAGATGATAACACATATATGACATAACATAACAATATTTCCTTTGAAAAATTCTATCTACATAAGTATATATTATATAAAAAATTATCAATACAAGAAAAAATGTCTCTTTTCTCTCTTGTTTGATACTATTAAGCTTTTGTTACACATTATATTTGATGTTCATCCATGAAAACCAAGAATCTTGGAGTGATCATTGCTACGTAAAGCTAATTAAATCCGGCAATTCTTGAGGTTTAACAGGTACATTATTAGTCGAGCTAGTAAGTTCCGAATAATCTGCAAAAGGATTTATTCTTGATGTAAATTTGACTATAGCAGAAGAGTCATCACCACCATGTTCTTCATCAAAAGTCTCCCAACGATTAGTAATTATCGTCTTCAATTTGGTTTCAGACTCCATCTTTTCGTAAATCACAATGTCTTGATTGATTTCATCAATCTTTTCGGATGTATCTGAAGCCCCCTTGATGATTTCTTCGAGTTCTTTGATTTCTTCATTTGGGATTTGGTCTACTATTGGACATATTTCAGCATTTCTCACCCCGATATCTCTGTTAAACTCGAAATATAGAGACAATTCTACAGCTTGTATATTCGCCTTTTTAATGATTTTAAGAGCCAATGTAGCTTCAACTTTACCAATTACGTTAATCCTTGATAAAACACGAGCAATACCAAGGCGAATCCTGCTGTAAACATCGAAAATCTCTGTCACAACGCAATCCATAGCTTCAAGAATAAGAGGGACAATAGAAGAGTCTGATAATGGCCTAATCTCAAGTAACATATCTAGCAATGTCTGCAATTTTTCGAGTAAAACAAGATCCTGAGCCATCGAATAATTCTCTTTTTCTTCATTTTCAAGATTTTGCATCACCATGTTCTTGTTCAATTTCACCATGCTTCTTTTCTCCTCCATTTCCATGAAGAGAAAGTAAGATTTCTGATCAAGAAACATGAAATAAGCACGAATGAACTCGTTTATCCCCTGCATTTCGATGTTTCTTGAATGTCCATCTTCGAAATTAGAGAGATCAAATGTCAACCTCCCAATTCTTTGGACACAAGGAAGCCTAGTGCTATATAGACCATGCATTAATATCAAAACCTTAATTGCAACAACCCAACTCTTTGTTTTCTCTGTTCGAATAGATATAGCCCAAATGAGAGGCTTAAGATTAGTCGATGACAAACGAAGCCATCTAAATACGCGATCAACATTCTTCATGTTCATGGAGAATTCATCGTGGCTCGTAGCTTTTATAACAGCAGCCTCGATGTCTGGATTCCGGAGAGCTGTACGTCTCGATAAGCTAGCAATCCATACGCTATTTTGATCTTTAAGCAATCCGGAAACCTTTCTCCATAGCCTCATTGCTAGTTTGATATTCCTTGCTCTGTTTCCCCTGTTTTTTCCTTCTTTCTCTTGATGTTCTTTTTCTTGTTGGAAGAGTTTTTTGTGGTGGAATTCTTTTTTGTAGTTTTTATTATACATTATTATTATTTTCTTTCGTTTTAATTTATTTATCTTTTGGATGACTCGAAATGTAACTTTTATTGACTTAAAGGTTTAATACACAAATAATTGTTCTATGCAAGTTGATTTCTCCTTTACTTACTATAAACACACACGTAATAAACGCTTTTAACTGTTGATCACATAGTTGTATTAATATTTGATTTAACTGATATGACTAAAGTGCGCGTTAAAAACGCTTATAAAGAGTGTTAATACGAAGATTTTGACTAAAAAAGTCTAAAATCTAGAAGAAGCAAAGAAAATAAAATATCAGAAATTACAAAACCATGCAAGCATTAGGTGTCAATTTAAATATTAACCTTAGCATATTTTTAAATCCATATCATTTAGATATGCAATTAACTTCTTTTTTTCCCCCTTCAATTTGCTAAACTATTATAATAAAGAGCATTCATTATGTACCGAACTACTAATAGTCCTATAACATATCCAGTGAAATCTCACAAGTGATGTATGAGGTCTAACATAGTAGAGCGTAAACACATCTTACCACTAAACCACGTGAATAACTTATTTTACCTGGAGTGCTTCACCCTTAACCAGAGATCCCGAGTTCGAGCCCTGAGTATGGAGAAAATCATGTTGGGAGCGCTACCCGCGAATGGGCCCTGCATTGTGCTGTCCGAATTTAGTCGAGGCTCCAATGTGGGCTTCAAACATCGGGTGGGAAACCAAAAATAATAATATTTTACCTTGCATATAGTATACACAATCCTTGACTAAAGTATTTTGAATCCCAAGAAACTCTTAGCTTGAAACTTCTCTCTGTGCTGTTCAATTTGCTTTTTCAAGTCACCTTTCTCTATCTGAGTTTTTTTAGTCCCTCTTTGACTTTCCATTTGTTCCTTCAAAAGTGATTGTATGAACAATTCAATATAAAAATAATAGTAGTGAATCTATGAACAAAAATATGGATAGCATTGATGAGAATAGATTTGGGAAGTTTCAAGAAAAGGGTGTTCATTTTCTTGAAGAATCAGCATCCCAAATGAAAATGGACTGTAATAAGGGAAAGGAAATAGTTGTATTTGAGGATCAAAATGACGAAAACAACATATGGGTAGATAGAGATTTTCTTAAGTTAAATGAGTATAAAGGGAATTCCTCTAAAAGGGTAGCTGAGAATGAGGAAATCCAGGTAGAAATTAGAGAAAAGAAGCTTAAAGGTGGAATCTTGGATCTTTCCTCTAAAAGGGGAGCTCAGAATGAGGAAATTTTAGTAGAAAATAGAGGAAAGAAACTTAAAGATGGAATCTTGGATCTTTCCTCTAAAAGGGTAGCTGAGAATGAGGAAATCCAGGTAGAAATTAGAGAAAAGAAGCTTAAAGGTGGAATCTTGAATCTTTCCTCTAAAAGGGTAGCTGAGAATGAGGAAATTTTGGCAGAAATTAGTGAAAAGAAGCTTAAAGGTGGAATCTTGAATCTTTCCTCTAAAGGGGTAGCTGAGAATGAGGAAATTTTGGTAGAAATTAGTGAAAAGAAGCTTAAAGGTGGAATCTTTGATCTTTCCTCTAAAAGGGTAGCTGAGAATGAGGAAATTTTAGCAGAATTTGTAGGTAAGAAGGCAAAAGATGGAATCTTGGATCTTTCCTCTAAAGGGGTTCTTGAGAATGAGGAAATTTTAGCAGAAATTACAGATAAGAAGGCAAAAGATGGAATCTTGGATCTTTCCTCTGTAGGGGTTCTTGAGAATGAGGAAATTTTAGCAGAAATTACAGATAAGAAGGCAAAAGATGGAATCTTGGATCTTTCTTTGGCTTTGCCTAGTACTAGCAGTAGCAGGAGTCTACAATCACCAGAACCATCAAATAACAACACAAGGATTGGGTATTTCAGGAATGGTTCCTTGTCGTCGTGCTATTCCCATCCGTTTTCCCACAACCTTAGCTACTCACTTACACTGAGTTCAGAAGATGAAAGTGAGTATTCCGGGGAGGGAATTAATTGGTCCGATTTTAGCCAGTTTAGGAAAGTTGAAACAGGAGATTGTACATTGCCAGGTCATCCTGATGGAAGTAGATTAGCTCTAAGTTGTGAAAAGGTCAATAAGGAAATATGTGATAATGATACTGATAGGATCAGTAGCTCGGATAGTAATTCGTTTTTCCTATTCGAGTTGCCTGCTAGACCAGTAATTGATGATCAATCAGGTGATTTGAGAATCCTTGGAGAAGTAGTTTCAGAGTCTGTTCCTCTTATGGCTCAGATTATGCAAGAGCTTCCTGATGAAACAGTCGAATCAACAAAGGAATACTTGAGAAGCCTAATTGCAATTCCTGAGAATAAAGATTTGTTGGTCAGCCTTCAGAACAGGCTTAATGGGAGATCTGATCTTACCTTTGAGACTCTTTCGAAGTGTAACAAGACTCAACTGGAAATTTTAGTTGCCATAAAGATGGGACTTGTAACCTTCTTATCTTCCGAAAACCACTTTCAAGCCACTGAATTGATTCAGATTTTTTCTCTTGAAAGGTGTCGAAACATTTACTGCAAGAGAGTGTTACCTGTTGATAATTGTAAGTGCAGAATTTGTTCGGAAAACAAGGGATTCTGCAATGTATGTATGTGTCAAGTATGTTTGAACTTAGATTATGCCAATGGTACTTGCAGTTGGGTAGGCTGTGATCTATGTGTGCACTGGTGTCATGTTGTTTGTGCTATACACAGAAATCTTATAACACCAGGTCCAAGTATCAACGGTCCATCTGGAACAACTGAGATGCAATTTCACTGTCTTGGTTGTAGTCATTCTAGTGAAATGTTTCGGTTTGCTAAAGAAATGTATAGATGTTGTGCAAAGGACTGGGATCAAGAAATCCTAATTAAAGAGCTTGACTATGTTCAAAAGATTTTCCATGGGAGCGATGATTTTAAAGGTAAGGAGTTGCATGCTATAACTTATGGACTGCGGAACAAGCTAGAGAAAAAGATGGTCTCTCCTTCAGACGCCTGCAATTTCATCTTTCAGTTTTTTAAATGTGAGTTTCAAACCAAACCTTATACTTTCTAATTTCAACTGTTAGATTTTGTGTTATTGTCCTTCAGCATGAGATACTGAGTCTCACGTGTCTACCATTTCACCACCAAGGCATCTTGAAAATGAATCGTATTCCATGAATATGATATCTATGTGGTGTACTTATGTATGCAATATATGGCAAAAGTGGATCTATTGATCGTTCATGTCATATAGGCTCGAGCTGGACATAGGTGCCCTATTCCATACTATCTATGTGGTACGTTGGAACTAATTTTGGTTTTCTGTTATTAACAGACACGGATGGCTTGTCACATTTTCTTTCATCCAGTTTTCCCGCGTCTATCATGAGCTCTTCGAGTAGAAGAAAAACTATGATTACTCTTGATCATCATCATCAAAGTGATGCCAAGAATCCCTCTAAGTCTGATAAAATGATCGAGGACGAATGTTCAGCCATAAAAGAAATATGAGCTTTCCAAGTGAAAGAAGAAATATGATACTTAGCAAAACATTGTGAAGAATGAGGATCAAAGAATTGCAAGAAACACTGATTTTCTAATATGTTACTTTGAACAATATGAGTATCACAAACCTTAAAGGTAGATAACATGAGCATTTGTACGTGATAATCCATCTATCTCAATTTATATGACACCTTTTTAGTGCTATGACGTTTCAAAATACTTGATATCATCATTCATTTCTCTATTACATGTTAAGTATTCATGTTCAATCAAATATCATAATCCATAAGTGTAATATGTCTTTGCGCACTAATTTCATTCTTATAGAGTAAATCAAGGTATACAACGAGTGCCAGTCAAGTTAGGACACAATCAAATCAAGATTAACGGTCAATGAAGTGGGTGCAAACTTCAAAATCATGTTGAAGTTTTAATTGAGATAAAAAAATTTCTAGGTAATTTCTTATTATGTCTAAGATTTCGTGAGCAGAACTTATAATAGTGGGAGTGACAGGTTTATGATAAAATTCATAAGTAAAATTCTTCGATCATTCGAAACGTCAAAACTAAAAACATATATTAAAACCTAAGAAATTATTTTTTAAAACAAGTATAAATTATCATTTTGCTTGCTAACTTTCTAAAATGTGAATGGTGTGACAGCAAGAAAATGACAAAAATGGTTCAATATATTTAGGAGTAAATTCAAATTAAATAATTTTGGCTATTAAGTTTATCAAAAGTGATCTTTTTATGTATATCAAATTAGTAAAACACTTCCGTTAGATTTGACGGAATTGTGGGGAAAAAAACTATAGGAACCAAGCAAACTTTTTGAGGTATAAACGAATATGATTGCAATGTGAACGCCTTGAGTCAGGGCTAAACGTTTTGTTAGCACGGATATTTCCAAGCAAATAGATTTCATGCATGTGTGCAAGGTAACAGACAAGTTAAAAATCTTGGATCCGCCACAGGTCAGGAACCAACTTTTGAAGCAACCATAACTTTCAAAACTTGGGGATAATAGACCGATCCCTCTATATTTCTCCACATAATTACCAAGCTTAGTTCGTACAAAGCGAGGCTCAAACCTATAACCTAATCACAAATCCCTCTACCTTTGGTGAAAAGATTGTTGTCCGTCGCACCCCTCGTCAATATTTTTTTAAAATGTAATAACTGAGTTAACCTGCATGCACCTTGACTAATTCTACAAGGTACCTCCCACCAAGTACCCGAGTTCGTCCACCATGGCTTGGACCAATGGGGAAAAAATAACATAATTCGAAGCACTAACAACATGCCAAAATGCATATCTTTATACTAAATGATATAATGAAATGAAATGAAATCTTGAAGATAATAGAAGATGCATATGAAAACAAGAAAACATAAGCCAATGCATTAAAAGTAAGTCATACTTTCACATTCATGAAAACAAGTCTCCCAAATCACAACTTTAATTTCTTGCAAGAAGTTAAGCATCCTAACTTGAGTTCATATTTGGTAAGTTTGTGATTAGTAAAATTCAGTTCTTCCAATTAAGAAACTAATCATCTTTATTACCAAAAAAAAACTACAATCTTCACAGAAAAAAGTGCCACTTAGACTTTAAAATGAGTTGTGACATATAAATTTTACAGCATGACAAGGAAAGAACATTACTATTGTCACACAGCCTGAGATAAGACAGCAAAATAGTCACCGTCACGGCATCACATTTACGCATTTCAGACTATCAAAATGCAAAACCAAGAACATCTACAATAAGAATGTTGACACAAAAACAGCAACTTTAGACCATGCCTAGAGCTCTAATATGGCATTTGGAATCTTATCTCCACATAACAAGGCACTGTTGGATTTCACCAAAGTTATATTTCCTTCAAAACACTTCAATCAACAACTTATCATCTTACAAGCACACCAGATAAGAATACAAAACAGCTCCAAGACCAACAGTTCTATATTTTATACTATGAAATGAAAACAATGCAAATCAGCCATACAGTCATCTATATGTGTCTTTAGATAATAGAATAGAGTTGGAAACTACCTTCAAGAAGTCAGCAACAGTAGCTTAAGAGGTCAGTTCGGAACAATAACATCAATGTGTCATGACAAATTCATACACATCTGCACTAGAAGCTATTTTGCTTGTTGCATCACTTCGGTACTCAATATTGCTTTAGTTGATGATAATGATTATGCATAATATTTTCTACGCTAACTTGCCGGCATGCATACAATTTTACATAAGAATTATGCACCAAAATGAGATTTCACATGAAAACAAGAAAACATATGCTACGTAAATGAAATCCAAGCTATAACTGTAATCAAGCCTACTTACAGGCAGAGACAAGTATATAAATAAACTTCCAAAAAAAGGATGTATCTTACTTTGCACGTTCGTGATGATCAAGAAACCTTCCCAGTCACATGTACTTGAATCCATGTTCGGAAAGTTAGTGACTGGAAAAGTTCAGCCACACCCCAAATTAAGAAACTTTACATTATCACTGACTCAAATAGTGTGACAAGGACCAACCCATACTTACAAGTCGATGCAAATTACAATCTTAAGATTGTTATATTTTCACAATAGTTGACCGCCACCAACATCTACACAAAGTCACAAAGTCGAAGCACAAGTCAATCTTAAGATTGCTTGTACTCACAACAGTTATCAGCCACAAGCTATGTAACTGTAAGTTACTGAGGTGATAACAACAGATTTGTCAAGCTAAGACAAGTCATCTAAAAACCAATCTCAAGCAGAAAGTTGCAAACACATTAGAAGACATCCATCTAATCATCTAAACAAAAGGCATCACTCATGACAAAAACACTCTATAGGACTAAAGGTGCAAAGAAAATCAAACAGAGTGGATGGTCTTCAAAAGAGATTTTTTTCTTTTTCGATAAGTATCAGAAAGAGATAACTGACAGGAGTAAAAATAAATGGATGAACATGCTCATCTTAAAAAACATCCGATCAAGAAAAGAAATTTTCAACATCCTACTGTTGGCAGGCAGAGCAGAGTGCCCACTACCAAAGCAACAAAATGAAAAATTAAACAACTGTTGCTGAAAATTAAAATATCAAAGTCTAAACATGTATCGTCACGGACTACAGAAAGGTACCAAGTAAACCTCTGCAAAGGCCCCAGGGATATACAAGTAAACAAACAAGACGCATTGGCAGTCTGTAATGGTACCCTCTATGTAAGTCTACCTGATTGTCACAAACTTGTTGGTACCATGTTTGGCCCAGTGAGTCCTCAGATCAATTGGATTAGCAAAATTGTATCCTTCAGCAGCAAGTTTCTCCAAAACCTTCTTGAATGCTCCCTGGCTCATCTTTCTTCCAGCAATCCTTGCTCCGCGTCTTTTAGTACTCATTGGAAGTGGATACATTGATATGCTAGTGGTGCAACAAGCTGACTGCCAGCCACCACATCCCCATCGATAGCATTGCTGAGGAGAACCAGTACAGGAACAAACTGGTATAGGAATGACAGAAATGTCCATATCAATTCCATTTAATACAATGTCCATGCTCTTCTTTGCTGGTTTTGCTCGTTGAGAGGGGTTGCCATTTTCCTTAGGTGTGGATGACACTTTCTTTGACTTCTTCGCTTTGGGAGCTTTGGGAGTGGCACCACCAGTCTTTCTCTTTGAAGGACCACTTTCTTTCTTAACACTTGGTTCCTCAGCATTCACCCCCGCATCCTTAGTTGTATCAGGTTGTTGTACCATTTGCATGGGAGTACTTGCAGAAGCATCGGGGAGAACTGAAGTGTAAGGACTCCCCGGAAACATATGAAGAAATTTGTCTCTGTGATTTATCCAACTGTCCCTTACATAGTCAATGTGAGATAAAGGTGCTTCTGGGATGATAGAATCCCGAGAATGGAACACCCCATTAGCACCGAGCATAATGGGATTCTCACGCCTGGTAAGGTAAGGCTTTGCATCTCGATCAACCATCGATGACATCAGCTGAAGACCTAGATGCCCTTTAAGGGAAGGTTCATAATAACCCCAGTTCCTCATATTCAATCCGTCGTCATCCATCAGTAAACTACAGATCAATCCAAACATCACCACTTAACATTAACTTTTTTGCCATAATTAGAAATGCCCAACAAAAATGCATTAAATTACTAATCTACACACACTTCAAAGACTCAGATTAGGAATATATCCAACATAACAAAACCATCAAGATTTGAAATGGAATAGGAAATAACAAAATCAAGTCAACCAAGCATATAATATGAGCAGATCCAGAAACCCAAAGATAAATGCCAGTTGCAAATCGATCAAATCTACCCATACCCATTGTCATTGCCATCATTCCAATTCAGATGCAATTTCATCAACCTTTCAATAGAAATGAAATGTATAACTAGAAAATTTAACAAATCTCCATACCCCCAACTCATATATTTGCACCCAAAACAAATTAGGCACCTCAAACTCATCAAATTCAACATTGCAGCCACTAGAAACAAAAACCAACAAATAAAGTTAGAATCTTTTGAATTCCCAGATACAATTTTTGATAACCCCAACAAAAATTTTTGAACCCACAAACAAAATGAGCACCCAAAACTCATCAAATTCAACATTTCTGCCACCAGAAACAAAAACCCACAAATAAAGTTAAAATCTTTTGAGTTTCCAGATCAAAATTTCAATAACCCCAACAAAATTTTTTGACCCACAAACAAAATGAGCACCGAAAACTCATCAACTTCAACATTTCAGCCACTAGAAACAAAAACCCACAAATAAAAATACAATCTTTTGGGTTTTCCAGATCAAATTTTTTGAACCCACAAACAAAATGAGCACCCAAAACTCACCAAATTCAACATTTCAGCCACTAGAAACAAAAACCCACAAACAAAATTAGAATTTCCAGATCAGCTATGAAGCAATTAAATACAATCTTTCATAAATCTAAAAATCCACAAATGGGTACTCAAAATCAACATAGAATTCAATAGAAATGCAAACCCACAAATAAAAATTGAATCTTTGTGTTCTCCAACACAGATCTGACACAAACAACATACACAAAAACAGATCCAAGATTAAACCAACAAAACTCATCAAAATGAAATTAGCATGCAAAGACAAGTACATATGTTTTTCAACAAAAAAAATCAAATGAAGGAAAGAGATAAAACATATAAAGAAAAAAAAGTCCAAATTTTTAAAGAAAGAGATATATAGAGAGAGAAAGAGAAAGGCAGGGAGAGAGAAACTTACTTGTTGGTAAACACCTCGTAGGGTTTTTTTTCCTTTCAGGAGAGAGAGAGACAGAGGTGAGAGGAGAGAGATAGAACTCAAGGAGAGAGAAAGGAAGAGAGAGAGAGATGACAGAAACCCTTTTAAGAAAGAGAGAAAAGAGAGACCATTTTATCAATTTATTTATTTTTTCAACTTCCAATGAAAGCAATTTAATATAAATGCAATTTAATAAAAAAACATAAACAGCCGAATATTATCTTTACGTTTACTACTTTGATACCTTGAAGCATAATAAAACCAAAAATAAGTATTTTTTTATTTTTAATTAAAAGTTTTTTGAAATTTAAATTTTATTTGAATGATGGTTACGTATTGTTTCATAACATATTATACTATATTTTATTAATAAATATAATATTTAGATAGATTGTATATGTTACATAATTTCACATATGTTTTAACGATAAATCTATCGAAAAAGTGGGGTATGAGATATGATTGTTATAAAAAAAATGTCAAGAACAAAATGAACTTATTAAATAATGAGTAAAGACAAAATGAGAATGTGATCACACAAAATCAATCGTTACACAAAAGTAAAAAAAAATTATTGTTAAACGGTAAATAACAATGAAAACAAAGACTATGATTATTTAAACTAATATACTATACCATGGATAATGTAAGTTTTTCTAGATACAAAATCATGTTTGTTAGTTTTTTTCTAATATAAATTTTAATATAGTCTATCTTCAATATACACAACAAAAAATAAGAAATAATAATAATATTAATAGTAATATATATAAGTTCATAGATTTTAGAAAGATAGGTATAGAGATGTTATTGTAAGACCAAAACTCCATTCTTATCCTGTCTAGATTTAAAACTAGCGTATCCACTGTACAAAATTGATATAACATTATTTTCCCTCTTGTTATAAACAAATTTGTTTCCATCTATCTATAAAATATTAGAGAGTATGCGATTTGGACGGTGATAGTAGTGAATAATATAAATAGAACAAATTGGAGTAGAAGGACAAATCGGAGTATATTCTGACAGATCCTAAGCAATATATTACTTCATTTATCTCAATTTATGTGGCTATTTAATTTTTAAATATTTTAAACGGTTAATTATTATGATTTACAATATATATTTTCTTATATAATTTTAAAATAATATATGTTAGTTGATATGTCCCAATTTATCTGACATATATAAAATTTCTAGAGCCAATCAAATTTTTAATATATTTTTTAAGTATTTTAAATAGTAAATTATTATAATTTATAGTACTGTTTTTTAATAATTTGAATATATAACATACTAAAAATGAAAGTAAGACATATAATTTAAAACAAAACTACTGAATATAAATAGTGGAAATGATTTGTTAGTTTATCATTAAAACACAAAATGAAACATCTAAATATACATATAAACACACGTTCCACAATATATGAGCAAAAATGACTAAATTATCCAAAAATATTATACAAATGACCTAAGCAACCAGCTTAATCCAAGCTCCTCATACTATCACTTCTAATATAGAGTAATAAAAAGTAAAATATATATAATTCATAATTGTCTGTCTAAAAAAGAATATTTTCATTTTCTGTTTTACACATTTAAAAAAAGTTTAGGCTCATGCGATGAGGTTTATTGCGACTTACTATTTAGTCTCATGTGATGAAGAGCATTATAATTTGTAGTTTAGGCTCATGTAATGAGAAACTTATCTCCCCTCCCCGCCCACTATTACATCAAATCTTCCAAAACTGTTTTACTAAATATTCGATAGAAATTAAAAGTGCTCACTTATAATAAAGTTGAAGAAACATATCAGACCATTTGCATTTTAGGTATCATTGGATGATAAAACCAATTTCTTAGGTTTTAATATTGTTCCGTTTTAGTTAAAAATTATTTAGACTTGGTGTTTATAACAAGTCAATAAATGTATGACATGTGTTTACACCTAGAATTTTAACACTTAATCATTGATTATTTTAATATGTATTCTCGCCTCTTTAAATTATTTACCTTATAGTAAATTTATACGACTTAGTACAAACACCAGGTGTGATATCTTACCCTAATTCTATTTGTAACTAATAACAAATATTCTGTGCTTTACACGGACCCAATATTGTCAAACATTTTGAAACAAAAGGTATCATACAAATTGAGACGAATGGATCATACTATAACAATTGTGCAAATCTTTAAAAAGTAATTTCATATGCTCATGTTATCTACCAGTAAGGTTTGTGATACTCATTTTGTTCAAAGTAAACTTAGTTTCTCTATTTTCATTGCACATTCTGAAGTGTCTTCTTTCAGTAAAAGCAGGTTGTGATGGTGCTGGAAGACTTGTTGTTTCACTAGTAAGCATAACAAGAACAGATGAAATACTTGGCCTGTCTTCAGCAAATTCTTGTACACATAGTAAACCAATCTGTATGCATTTTCTGATCTCTATTTCCGAGCTCGGATTCAATATAAACGGATCGATAAAAGTTGATAAATCTTGTTCTTTCCATAACTTCCATGCCTGAAATATAAGGTACATGATATAGTCGGTCAGACCTCTTTATAATAGTCGTCCTCTATAATAACATTTCATTATATAACAGCCAAGTTCTTTTTTGGAACTGATTCTTCATGTTATGTTATATTATACGTTCTTTATAACAAACATTTCGCTATAGCAACTATAAGAGGAGTCTTACATATCCCAAAAGGCTCAAAGAGGATGTCTCAGTCCAAGAATTTGTACTTTTTCGACCACTTATGATCTCTAAGACTAGAACTCCAAAGCTGAAAACATCGGATTTCTCTGAGAATCTTCCTTCCATTGCATATTCGGGTGCCATGTATCCACTGTAAATATGTCAGTACGATTCGAGTAGTTAAATTATGCAAAGTTATGGTATTGTATATAGATAAATGATCACTTACTAAGTACCAACTACTCTCATTGTGTCTGCTTGATCTTGATCAGATCCGAAAATCCTAGCCATGCCAAAATCTGAAATCTTTGGATTGAAGTTATTATCGAGCAAGATGTTACTTGGCTTT
This sequence comes from Solanum tuberosum, assembly GCF_000226075.1. NCBI lineage: Eukaryota > Viridiplantae > Streptophyta > Magnoliopsida > Solanales > Solanaceae > Solanum > Solanum tuberosum. The sequence goes on along the minus strand of NW_006239113.1, from coordinate 392,054 downwards.
AGATCTCTATGAATTATCTTCAATCTTGAATCTCTGTGTAGATAAAGGAGTCCTCGACCAACTCCTTCGATTATAATGGAACGTTTTGTCCAATCCAAAATGTCTCGATGTGCTTCATCTAGATGTTTGTCAAATATGAATGGAGAATTTAAACAAAAGGATCAGAAGAAATGTGGAGTAATGTTGCTCAGAATGCTGATGTACTCATGTTGGATCCTCCAAAAATGCAGTACTTTTGGGGGATCTAGCAAGCATCCATCAACATTATTGAAGAGTCCGAGCAACATAGATGTGGAGTAATGCAGATGAGAAGTAACAAGGACTAACCAAAGAGAAACACATCTAAGCTTTTCTTTGGCATATATTCATAAATCAGCATCTTCTCCTCTTTATCGACACAGCATCCACAGAGTCTAACAAGGTTTCTATGTTGGACTTTCGAGATCACCAACACTTCATTCATGAACTCCTCCAGCCCTTGTTTCGAGGCTTTTGAGAGCCTCTTGACAGCTATTTCTTTCCCATCTTCCAATTTCCCCTACAAGGAATCACCAATATCAGTAACTTGAATTATGGGAAGTGATCGAGAGAGATGAAACTCGTACCTTGTAAACTGGACCAAAACCGCCCTGACCAAGCTTATTATCCTCATTGAATTGGGATGTTGCATTTGCAATCGTATCGAGGCTGAAGACTGGTAATTCTTCCATATTAACTGGACTTTTGTTACCAAGTAAAGCTACCTCCTCTCTTTTCACTCCTAATATCAGCAGGAATACAAGTTAACTATAGCGAACAAAGTGCTTCTTAATGTGTAATACAAAAACTTATTAGCATGTTTACCTCTACGTCTGATCACCATTGTATAGCAAAGGAACAGACAAACACAGAGTGTAAGAGAACCAACAATTACTGGAATTACGATTTTCTTTATGTCTTTACCATGATCTGCAGAAAACACTAAAGGTGAACAAATATCAGTTCTTTACAGAATACATGGAATTCAATTAAGTCGAACATATCTCAAAGGCATAATACATAAATGTGTCTTTTGATTTGGCCTTTGCTGACATCCATGCCATCTAACTTTGAGTGTTCATGAGAGCATAGATGTGAGTTGAGGCCAAGTAAAAGGGCACATTTATGTATTACGCCTATCTGAAATGACTGACAATGAGTTTTTTATTCAGTACCAGAATACATACCAAGCTCTGAATTTGCCACGTGAATATAGAGATCTTTCCCCGAGCTTTGGAACTGCTGAATGTCAATCATTTCACTCCACGACATACAGCCGATACCTGAATCAAATGCATACCCTATGCAGGAACAATTCCCCAAGCATTGGCTTCTACATAAGTCTTCTGAAGTAGATGACCTTTCAGCAAAATCAGGCAATTTCATCAACTCCATCTTTAGAAATCCGTCTTCTTTACTTGAATTCGCGGTGTTATTCTTAACTTCACATTGCAAAGCACTCCTCCTAACACAACCACTAGTCCAATTCCCCTTTTCCCATTCTTCCCTATGCTTTGGCTCGAAACCTTTCAGACAAGAACAGACCGGCGACTCCAAATGATTGCAGCTCCCAAATGGACCACACGTTCCATAAACTTCACAATTGTTACTGGGAGCTGACCATATTATCTTCCAGTTTGTCTCAGTCACATTCCAATATGATTGAACCAAGTTCCCTCTCCAATCCAAGACTAATATCCTTAAAAAATTATCACGAATAGGTCCAGTAAAATATACAGTACCTTCGCGATCATTCACTACATTAAATCCATCAGATACCACAGCATACATATTCTGCACTCCTATAAAGATCTGTCCATTCCATTGACCAGTTCGCCAATAGGGACGGTTTCCTTTCCATATATACACTTGAGGAATGACTCCAGAGTTCATTCTTAAAGAAAAGTCTCCGATATTAGGATCCGAAGGACTTCTCCAAGATCTTGCTTCTACCATCTCCCCTGTCCTTGTATTTTCACTTATTCTCATTCTAGGAATAGTTGAATCAGAAGGATGTTCAAAACTCTGCCATATAGTGCTCATATTGTCCCGATGATCAACGAGAACAAAGTTCCCAGAATCTTGGAGAAGGCCAATTGAGTTTACCTGAGAAGTTGAAACATTTGATGACCAAAGAATCTCCTCCTCTCCATTCGTTATAACGACATTTCCATCACGAGATATCTTTACAACACCAGAAGAATCTCTTAAAGGTTTGTCCCTATTAGCCACCCAAATGACAGTTGTTACAGAAAAATTGTACCAAATACCAACATACCTATTAGTACTGTTTTGAGGACTGAAAAATCCTAACTTGAATACGCCTCCTGGAGACGATAAAATTCCAGGATCTCTCAGAGATTGAATGCTGGTAATGTTATCCACTTCACTGCATAATCCTGTATCGATAAAACGAAGAATAACAAGAATTATATGAACAAAATATTGCAAATTTCTTCTTCTGCTGCTGCTGTTGCTCATCTTTTTGGTTTTCTAAGACTTTTCTTATTACCACACTATATGAACAAAAGCACAATATGTTGTCAAAGTCTAATATCACAAGCAGCCAAATAGGATTTTTAATTTGTTGACCCTATAGAAATATCACAAACCACATATCATTCTCTATCCGAGACTTTTAGGCCAATGCAAAAATTGACACTTAAAAACGAATAATGTAAAATGTAGAGTTTAACTTCTATACGCTGACAATATAAGTCTTTTCTCCCATCACTATCATTGTGTAGTATGTTCCTGAAATAACATTGTGAATTGACAAGTTTTAACTTGTTGAAATAACACATTTCTTTTCCTTAAATTATTAAATGCTCATTGAAAAAAGAAGAAGAAAATAAAATAAAATGAGTATTGATGTAAAGATATGACATCTAAGCTTAATTCAACCTTAGACCAGAAATATAATGATTGATATATTTAAACTATTTCGAAAAAGTAAAATGAGTGAAAATCCAAAAGCCACGTTAGTGTGAGAATTGAGTGGGGACCTTGACAATAAGCTAGCATCTCAACGTCAACATGCTTGTCAACTATAAGTGGTAATAATGCACATAGTGTAATGAAAAATGTATTGTTGCACAAATTGACATTAAACCTAAATGCCTTTTCATTTTATTCCAAATACATCCCATAATATATTCTGTGATTGGCAAACACATATTACACTTGTGGATTATGATATTTGATTCAACACGAATATTTAACATGTAATCGAAAAATGAATGACAAAGATATCATACAAATTGAGACAAATGGATAATTTTGCATATCTTAAAAATAATAATTTCATATACTCATGTCATCTACCAGTTATGTTTGTGATACTGATATTGTTCAAAGTACAATTAGTTACATTGCACATTTTGAAGATACAATCATGTCTTTCAGTAAAAGCAGGTTGTGATGGTGCAGGAAGACTTGTAGTTTCACTGGTAAGCATAGCAAGAACAGATGAAATACTTGGTCTGTCTTCAGCAAATTCTTGAACACATAGTAAACCAATCTGTATGCATTTTCTGATCTCCATTTCCGAGCTCGTGTTCAATATGAATGGATCGATAAAAGTTGATAAATCTTGTTCTTTCCATAACATCCATGCCTGAAAACAGTGAAAAATTGATCATCAAACTTATTGATGCATAAAACACAGTGACAGCAAAAGTAATTCTACCATCATAATGTAAAAATATAAGGTACACACAATCGAACTATAACAACACGTTACTATAATGGTGAAATTTACTTTGGATGTTCTCTATAATAGCATTTCACTATAGCAACCAAAAGATATCTGGACAAACGAGGTCGATGTAGAAATGTTTTGACTGTATAGTTTTTGCAGTATGAGCATTTTTAGTATTTGAATAGTAGCATATAAAGGGAATCTTACATATCCGAAAAGGCTAAAAGAGGATGTCTCATTCCAAGAACTTGTACTTTTTCGGCCACTGATGATCTCTAACACTAGAACTCCAAAGCTGAAAACGTCCGATTTCTCAGAGAATCTTCCTTTCATTGCATATTCAGGGGCCATGTATCCACTGTAAAAATGTCAGCACATTCGTGTAAAAAATGATTAGTTAGTAAGTATGTATGATATGGTTTTTTACAGGAGAAAACTGTGTAAAGCTATGGTAGATATAGATCAATGTCCACTTACTAAGTACCAACTACTCTCCTTGTGTCTGCTTGATCTTGGTCAGATCCGAAAATCCTAGCCATGCCAAAATCTGAAATCTTTGGATTGAAGTCATTATCGAGCAAAATGTTACTTGGCTTCAGATCTCTATGAATTATCTTCAATCTTGAATCTCTGTGAAGATAAAGGAGTCCTCGACCAACCCCTTCGATTATAGTGGAACGTTTTCTCCAATCCAAAATGCCTCGGTGGCCTTCATCTAGATGTTTGTCAAATATGAATGGAGAAGGGATTAACTTTGCTTCAGAAGAAATGTGGAGCAATGTTGCTCAGACTCCCCAAAATTGTTGATGTTCTCGTGTCGGATCCTCCAAAAGTGCAGTACTTTTGGAGGATCTAACAAGCATCCATCGACATTATTGAAGAGTCCGAACAACATAGATGTGGAGTAACAAAGAACTGCTATGAGAAGTACAATGCTTATTAAAAGCAAGGACTAACCAAAGAGAAACACATCCAAGCTTTTCTTGGGCATATATTCATAAATCAACATCTTCTCCTCTTTATCAACGCAACATCCCAAAAGTCTAACAAGGTTTCTATGTTGGACTTTCGAGATCACCAACACTTCATTCATGAACTCCTCCAGCCCTTGTCCCGAGGCTTTTGAAAGCCTCTTGACTGCTATTTCTTTCCCGTCTTCCAATTTTCCCTACAAGTAATCAGCAATTTCAGCAACTGAAATTTGAAAAGTGATCGAGAGAGAAGAAAATTGTACCATGTAAACTGGACCAAAACCGCCCTGACCAAGCTTCTTATCCTCATGGAATTGGGATGTTGCATTTGCAAGCGTATCGAGGCTGAAGACTGGTAACTCTTCCATATGAACTGCACTTCTGTCACCAAGTAAATTTATCTTCTTCCTTTTTACTCCTAATATCAGCAGGGATACAAATTAACTACTATAGCAAACAAAGTGCTTCTAAATGTATAATACTAAAACTTTATAGCTTGTTTTACCTCTAAGTCTGGCCATCCATGTACAGCAAAGGAACAGACAAACACAGAGTGTAAGAAAACCAAGGATTACTGGAATTACAATTTTCTTTATGTCTTTATGATGATCTGTAATGTAGAGCAATCACAAAAGGTGAACAAAAATCAGTTCTCTACAGAAGTAAGCTACTTAATGTATATATATGGAATTCAATAAGTCCATGATATCTCAAATGACTGATTAAGCTATTCTGGGTGGATAATGAGTCTTCTATTCAACACCACTATACATACCAAGCTCTGAATGTGCCACGCGAATATAGAGATCTTTCCCCGAGCTTTGGAACTGCTGAATATCAATCAAGTTGTTACTCCATGACATACAGCCAGTACCTGAGTCATATGCATACGCTATGCAGGAACAATATCCCAAGCATTGGCTTTTACATTGGTCTTCTCTAGTCGATGACCTTTCTGCAAAATCAGGCAATTTTATTGACCCTATCTTTAGAAATCCGTCTTCTTTACTTGAATCCCCTGAGTTATTCCTTACTTCACATTGCAAAGCTTTCCTCCTAACACAACCACTAGTCCAATTCCCCTTTTCCCATTCTTCCCTGTGCTTTGGCTCAAAACCTTTCAGACAAGAACAGATCGGCGACTCCAAATTGCAGCTCCCAAATGGACCACATGTTCCATAAACTTCACAATCGTTATTGGGAGCTGACCATATTATCTTCCAGTTTGTCTCATTCACATCCCAATATGATTGAACCAAATTCCCTTTCCAATCCAAGACAAATTTCGTTAAGAAATCAAAATCACCAGGGCCAGTAAGGTATACAGTACCTTCGCGATCGTTCACTACATTGAATCCATCAGACGACACAGAATACATACCCTGCACTCCGATAAAGATCTGGCCATTCCATTGACCACTTCGCCAATAGGGATGACTACCTTTCCAGATATACACCTGAGGAATGAATCCAGAATTCATTCCTAAAGAAAAGTTTCCGAAATTAGGATCCCAAGGGCTTCTCCAAGATTTTACTTCTACCCTCTCCCCTGTCCTTGTGTTTTCACTTAATCTCATTTTAGGGACAATTGAATCAGAAGGATGTTCAAAACTCTGCCATATTGTGCTCCCATTGTTCAGATGATCTACAAGAACAAAATTCCCAGAATCTTGGAGAAGGGCAATTGAGTTTACCTGAGAGGTTGAAACATTTGATGACCAAAGAATCTCCTCCTCCCCGTTCATAACTAAGATATTTCCATCACCAGATATTTTGACAACCCCAGAAGAATCTCTTAAAGGTTTGTCCCTATTAGCCACCCAAATGACAATCGTTTCAGAAAAATTGTACCAAATACCAACATACCTGTTAGAGCTGTTTAGAGGACTGAAAAATCCCAACTTCAAGACGCCTCCTGGAGATGATAAAATCCCAGGATCCCTCAGAGATAGAGTGCTGGTAATGCTATCTACTTCTGTGCAAAATCCTGTATTAAAACAATGAAGAATAACAAGAATTAGATGAACAAAATGATGCACATTTCTGCTGCTAGTGGTCATCTTTTTTGGTTTTCTAATACTCTTCCTATTACCAAACTATATGTAACAAAGCACAATAAATAGTCAAAGTTTACTATTATAAGCTTCCAAATTGTCAAAGTCCACTACAAAACCATTTTGTCAACCCCACAGAACTAGCAAAAACATTTTAGGCCACACATGTCATTCTCACTCAGAGACTTTCAGGCCAATCAAAAAATTGGGCTAAAAATCAGTTCATACGATAAATACTTCAAAATTTCAGTCTTTGAAACGAGGACAAGACTCATTTCAAACTACAGTTTTCAGTTCATACTATAAAGACTTTAAAATTTCTTCTGTACAAACTACAGTTTTCTCTTCTTTTGTCACACGATAAATCCGATATCTCTCCCTTCACAACCCTAGAACAAAACACTGAAGTACACAATGATGGCTATACCAAACCATGTAAAATGTTTGGTTTTGAGTTCCCATACAACCATAATGATTGCAAGAAAAGGATTTTACAGTTTTTTCTCTATAGACATTTAGTATCTGAAACTCATTGGCTAGACTAATCCAAATTCACGTCACATACTTGTCAAAGTGCTCCCCACCAAAAGTTCTCCATTATCCGGGCTGAAAACTGAAACTTTTAATTAAAGATGGAGAGATTTCAAGCATCCCACCACACCCACGAGTGGTAATGTAGTTACTGGTGTAGTAATAAGGATCCTTTGAATACTTTTCCTTTCGCTCTGTGTTCCACTATATTTAACGATGAAACATGTGTGCGTGTGCCTAAGGGTGGCAACGGAACCGGGAGGTACCGGTACCGGTTCCGGTCCGTTACCGGTTCCGTCTCGGTTCCGGATAGTACCGGTTAGATCCAGAATTGTTCCGGTCCGGGAGGGGTAGCGGGACGGAAACCAGGATTTACCGGTCCGTCCCGGTCCGGTTAGTCCCTGTTCCGTCCAGTTTCGTCTTTTTTTTTTTTTTTTTTTTAATCTGAAAAATTTTGAAAATTATAGCCATTGAGAGCCGTTGGGCAACGGGTTTTGGGCCCCACCAACGGCTCTTTCACCCCATAACCCCCCATTTACACCTCCCTATTCGCCTTAAT
>NW_006239113.1:337071-383898 GCF_000226075.1 Solanum tuberosum | reverse complement strand
AAAGTTTGAAAGTTTGTATTTAAAACTTTAAAAGTATAAATTTTTAAGTGTAATGTTCCTAATTTTTTAATTTTAATAAAAAAATTATAATTTATAACGGTTGGACCCGGTTTCCGGTCCGGTCCGGTCCAGTCTGTTACCGGTCCGGGACGGGTACACGGATTTTTTTCCGGAATTACCGGTTCCGGTTCGGTTCCGGCCCGTGGTGCCCGGTTCCGTTCCGGTAGTCCCGTTACCGGTTCCGTTGCCACCCTTACGTGTGCCTATCATATGGTACAATCAATCACATTTACTAAAAATGACAAACTTATACTAAAGATAATACATCACAAAAATCCATCACCTTCATAGTACAAAACAAAAAAATCAACAAGTAAATAGCAAACTTATTCTTACATAACATGTGTGGGAGGAAAAGTTTAACTAGACTACAGAATCCATCTAAGCTAGAATAGTGCACACATATTACACATCAATTAGGAGAAATCAAATTCCAGTTTGATGTTTAACCACTTCGTCTCACAATATCTTCTCAATGCCATCATGTTTCGAACTGACTTACCTGCAGAAAACCATAGATGGAACTAAATCTTAAATATATTCGATAGGATCATAAATGATTCTGATAAGACATAAAGCTTTAGAAACACACCGACGAACAAGGCCAAGAGTGCTCAAGTCCAGTGAGAAATCTACTTGGCATATTGCAGGAAACCCTCATGATTCAGTGAGTTATCTTAGCCAAGCAGCTCTTTCTTCCATTTTTTGCAACGATATCTCCTCGACTTAAGGAATGGCAAAGAAACGACTCAGCCCCATAGACCCCTGAAGAAATAAGCTGAAAGCAATAGAAGATAAACAAGATGTAGACAGGTGAATGAGGAAGTGACAATTATCAGCAGGAAGTTTTCATGTTAAAATTATAAGGCTCAAAGTTTTCAAATCTGTCGGTCTTACTTACATCCTTATAATATTATTTAATCAAAAGTCACCAGAATCAGTACGCTGTGTTCAAATTAGAAACTGTGCTGGATTTTTGTGGAGTTTAGTTCGTTGAAAAATATGAAGCAAAAAGGTCTTTTTTTTGTTTTGACCCAACTTGTTCGACATTGAAACCAATATTAGAAACCCACAAGAAAATTGTTTAACCCAAAAAGCAATGAACTAACAATTGAGCAAATGTCTCTCTTACACCATTTTTTTGTTTGTTTTTTATAACCAAGAAATCCTGAGAGCCAGTGGTGCACAGTTTGAAACTTGGTGATAATGATCCCGCCATTCTACCCTTCTCCACTTAAATATCGAACCTGTGACGTGCACTAAGCTCTTACCACTAGAACAAACCCCTAGGCCTCTCTCTAATGCTATTCTCAAGGGCAATAATTTCTAAATCTATCAATCAACAATAAACTAATTAATTGTATCCCATCCCATACTCTAAGTCTGAGCTAGCCTTTCTTCTGTTGATATTCAGATGGCTCCTCTCAATTTTCAGTAGCAAAGTTACCATCGAACTTTTACGCTTATAATAAAAAACTGATCTTTTAGCTTTTGACATAAACTCTTCAATGTAAATGTTAACTACTAAGGATCATTGTTTTGATATCAATAATTGTTTTCAGTACACATAGGAAGCAACATAATTCTCAGTCACACTTTTCACAAGAACAGATAAAAGAAAGCACAAAAGTGAAAAGTCATGTTCGAAGTTAATCTTTTCACAAGAACACATAGAACAAAGCAAAAATGACCTTAGACTTCATCTTAAAGATCATATGAGCTTGAAAGCACATCCTGAAACTAACAGACATAGAACTAAATGCGCAAAAATCATATACTCAACATAATATTTAAGCTTCAACATGTTACATGTTTATTGGACCTCTAGAATAGAGACCTACCTAGATTCTCCAGAAACAAATGTTAACATCTAAATCTGAAGGTCTTTATTTCTTGTTAAAGTAATGGGAAAGTCGTTATGTAAACCACTATGGACAAATAGAGTTTCCAGCAGTAATGAGGTTCGAGAGCTTTACCTGTCAGTACACTGCAGACCTTCTTAGTTGCTGGGTGGGGGGAGTAAGAGCCAGAAGAAATGGTGGAACATGATACCCTCCTGTATATGGTGGACTATTTGGAGAGAAAGAAACAAGAGGTGTCTAGAAAATACTGCAGAATCAGTGCAAAAGATCAAATGGCGTTCTATGAAAACTTTCTTTTTATGGTGTAAAGAGGAGGGTATAGAGGATGCTGGACAGATTTTAATTTTTTTTTTCTTCTTTACAAGTTTAGTAGCAGCTCTCTTGAGTTGGTTTTTTTGGGTCAGTGATGTAAATCTTTTTGGTGGTTGCCAGCATACCCTCATTGCTGAGGAATACAACTTTACCTTTATCAAAAAGAAAATTTGTGCTTGCAAAATTATCTCACCGAAATACTTCATTTCAGCAATTTTGCGTATATGTTGAAGGTTCCCTTAAAGGAATCATGATGAGTAGCAGGTCTGTCACGGTGCAATTATATACACCGCTTTAGTAGAAACTAAAACCTTCTTTTGGATGTTGAATAATGCAGGCACCTAAGGTGTTAAGCCATTCAATAGAAGATTAATGCCTCCATACATTAAATGGATGAATTTCTTATTGTAAAGCAAAATAAATGCTTCACCCTGAACCTCTCAAAATCATTCCAGAGCACAAATAAATGGATGATCTTCAGGCACAACTTTACTCATAACGGATACTATGTTGAGGACAGCGCAGTATTATAAGCAATGGAGACTGACCTTCAAAAAAATCAGCCATTATATGTTTCCTTAAAAGCACGCACAGAGAAAGTATGATGCATCTCATCAATATGACTTATTTTGCAAGGCATTTATGATGATAAGGAACTGAATGATCAGAAATTAATAAGAATGAAATCCATGGAAATGTCTTGATCTGCTAGCATCAAGTGATGGGTCGAAAACATTTGGATCAACATGGAGATCCATTCATTTCACTGTCGACCCATTTAGGAACAACCAGAGCAACAAGTTCCAGTATTGAAGGGTAATATACTTGAGGCTATAGACTATGAATCTTCAGCATAACCCAGCCCATCTCTTAAAGTTCAATGCTGCCTCTCTCTTTTTCATCTGAGATTCTGACTGGAATTTTGGAGCCTTCCCCTTGTAGAGTGTTTTGTGGTATTTTAAGAAGAGGGTGCGATATTTATACTTGTCAATAAACATATTACCTTTCTCCATCATCTCTACGACTTCAATTGCTCGAACAAAAAAACCACCTCTAACAAATGTATAAAGCACAGCATCTAACAGTTCCTGATCAAACTTCATTCCACTAGAAAAAGCAAGAGACTTCATTTCACCCCATATTTCCGTCACCTCGACATATTTTCCACCAATGGCAGCATAACCTGTGACCAGGGAATGAAAAGTTTGTGCATTTGGAGAATGGCCCAAACTCCTCATCTTCTTAAAAGCCTTTTCGGCATCTTTCATCAACCTCTTTTTGCAGAAGAAGTGAATTACATTATTCCAGTCATGAACTCCATAATCTACTTTTTGCCCTTCCTTGATTTCATGCAAAAGCGTCACCATTAAACTAGCTTCACCTCCTTCTGAAGACCCTTTCACCAATTTCTCAAATTCTTGATGACCAGCTCTTGGTATCTTAGCCTCTTTCATCTCCTTGAACAGGTCAAGGGCCCCTTGAGAGTCCTTCTGTATCACCCTGGACTGGATCAATACTTCATAACAGCTTGCATCTATCTGAATCCCAGCTTTACGAGCATCTCTAAGCAGTGATGCAACTTCCCCCGCTCGACTCTCTTTACAGTATGCTTTCAAAAGAGATGCATAAACAGAAGAACCAGTTCTAACACCAGCCAATCGCATTTCATCCAGAAGGTCATGTGCCTGATCTAACCATCCAAGTGAAATACAAGAGTTTATCACATGAACCAAGGCAGAATCATCAACTGAAACTGGAGAATCTTCTTTCTCTGCCTTAATTAGAAATTCTGCAAGATCTTTTGTTCTCCCAGCTTCTAAGAAAGCCTTTACCAATTTAACATATAATTTCTCAGTAGGCTGGAGAATACCATGTTCAGTTGTAATAAATTCAATTTGCTTCTGCAACTTAATTACCAAGACATCAAGTAAGTTTTTAGCAATGGTCTGCAGTTTTGAAAACTTTCTGTCCCTACAGAGATCTTCATATGATACTAAACTTTCTGATTCATCTGGCTTTCGATGATGGGCATCCTCAGGAAGAACATTTGAACACAATGTATCGCTACTTCTAGAAACCTCAAGAAGCAAACTAGCTATACCAAGAGAATTTTTAGCTTTCACTGCCTTGCGAAGCATTTCTAGAACCATGTGGGATGTAGATTCAAGATCTCCAAACTTCAGAAAGCATGAAAGCAAACAATTATAGAACTGACGAAACTGCATCTCCGTCACATTAGGGGCCTCTTCCATGTCTCTCTTAAGCTTCTTGAGCTCCTCCTTTCGTCCGTTCTTCTCATAAATATGAGCCATTATGATTAGTAAAGTAGCATCAGCTTTCAAGTTGATTCGAGGCATCATGTCGAGAAGCTGCTCTGCTTTTCTAGTGGTTCCAAACAGAAGACATCCAGCTAAAGCAATGTTGAAACAAGTGGCATTAGGCTTCATGAAAAGCAGAAATTCGTTGCTCTTTTTACGGGGATCAACTCTTCCGTCCTGGAATAAGTAACCTATTTCAAGGACCAATTCAACAGCAAGGTAGGATCCAGTAGAGGTCTGTGACATATAAGCCAGGATTGCAGACCAAGCACTCACAGGTGGATACTTCTCTGTTTCCACAAGCTTCCTTAAAAGAGTAGATGCGGGAATAGGTGATCCACATTTGGCAAAAGCTAAAGAGAGATATATAAGAGTATTCCTCTCAAGCAAGTCATGCTTGTTCTTCTCAAATGCTTGTTCAACCAAGCCATAAGCCCTGTCCAGCTGTCCAAGATCTGAGCTTTCAGCACTGGCTGCTAGAAGTTTATTAACAATTGATTTTCTAGGAAACCCTTCCATTTGCATGTGCCTCTCATACACAGCCCATGCATCATCAAGTTTATTTTCATCAATATCATTTTCTAACTCTTCAGACATTTTACCAAGGTCTTGAGCCTGGACAAGGATTGTCCCAGCAATGGTAGAAAATAGAGCAGTCTGAGCAAACACAGTGCGGTCGACTCCACCCTGAATCTCTATGTTGCCCCAAAAAAAGCCCACTGACCGATTGACATTCTTACTACTCCAATCAGACTGACTTGTGTGTCTGAAAACTATATAATCACCATTGACAGCAAACAACCGAAGCAAAGAATAAGGGAAAGCTGTCATCCTAAAGTTCAACTTCTGGAGAGTGATCATTTTCTCCAAGTAGTATTTCTAGCTCTTTATTTCATGCTGAATGTTGGCTGACAAAGGAAATACTATTAGAGATTAGTTAGTAAGTTCTTTTTCATTTGTAAAAAATATTTTACTAAGTTTTCTGCCATGCTAACCTTACCTCAGGAATGGACGACACTGACACAGATATTAGAGCTATTTTGAATTCATGGATTTCAGATGCTACAGTTTGATGGCGGGAAATTGAATTTGGTTGTATGAATCACTATGAATAATTAAAAGGATGCTATATGAGTTGATTTCAATTTAAGGGGCTAAAACTTGCAATAGAATGATAAATATTGCACTTTTTATGTCAGTACTCTTTTCTTCTTCTTTTTATATAAAAATAATATCTGTAAACAGATTAACATAGGAACCAAATAAAAACACATATTAACTTGTAAAAAATATCATAACGAATCATACAAATTGGAGTTAATTTCTTTATGCAGTGAAAGCAGACACCGAGCTCGGCAACTCCAATTCAGAGTTCAGGTTCTACCACTACGAAGCATGCTAAAAGTTTGCACAATAAATTGATTAATAATAGACCTTTATATAGACTATTTATCCTTTTTCTTCTAATATTAAGAAGGTTTGAGAGTAACTAACATGGGAAGTAAATAAGAATACAAAATTAACTTCTGAAAAAAACTCATAAATAAGCATCTTGATTCTTTCTTTATGCAGTGATAATAGTCAGTGACTATGACAACCCCAATTCAGAATTAGTGTTACTATTAGGAGTATGTTGAAAACCCGTAATATAATGACAAAGATTACACCTTTATGTCCTTAAACTCCTTGTTTTCTTCCTTTTCTATTAAGGATATCTCAGAATACTAACTAGTGTTAATTAGATGGATGGTCACTCAAATTATGGAAAAATTATTCAGTTCAGTCGCTTTTGTTCTTTCTGCAACAACAAAATCACTCATATTTTGTCAATTATCCCACAAAATTACTCATTCCGGAAAAGTACATTTTCTCGATATCCCACAAAATCACTCCTACGGATCAGCTTGCTAGTCTCTCAGCTATCTATTCCAAGACGATGAAAACAAATTATCTATCCAAGCAAAACTGAACATGAAATCGTACAACAGTAATTAACCGAAGAATTCATGTCACATGCATTTCCTCAGGTCACATCCCCCTCACAATCAAAGACACGTGGTTCTGGTGTTTAAAGCTACAGTATGAAAAACCAGATACAGATTTGAGTAAAGATAGAAAAGAATTTGTGTCTAATCCAATTGCACAATGGAATATGCTGTCAGCACAATGGAATAAAATTAACTTTATTATCCTATTATCTCCAATCAACTCAATATCCGCATTCACAATAGATCAGTATTTCTGTTTCACATGAGCAATTCAGACATCCACAGCTTAGTAACTAAAACCTCTACGGCCGTCTATAAGAAAAGAACTTGAAATCGAAAAAAGAAGGCGAAAAAATCCAAAGAAATCAAGAACCCCAGTAAGACAATGACAGCACAGTCTGGCTGAGTGCTGACAGCATGCCAAAGAATACCATAGCTTAAGAAAGAAAGCCAGACACCAACAAGCATAATAACCCAATTGTTTCCCAATATCATTAGCCACTCCAATAACAGTAACAACTGAGCACTAAATAAACAGAGGAAGTGCTTCTTCAAGTGATAGAAAACAATCATTTTGTCATAAAATAGGCAAAACATGAGTGTTTTTACTGAGTAATCTTCATAACTTTAATACATACCCAACCCAGTACAATCCCACAAGTGGGGTTGGAGAAAAAGAGGAAAATATATGCATACCTTACCCCTACCTCGTAGTATAACTTGGATAACCATCCAATTAGCTAATAAAAATGCATATTAATTAGGGAAAGCCAGAAATTGAAGGTGATTTCTCTCTTTATGTAGTAACAAAAAGAACCCAGAAGGGAAAAATCCTCAGTTCACAGATTCTTGTTTTACCACTAAAAAACATGCTGAAAATCAACAATGTAATGAGCAAAACCGCACCTTTTAAGGCATTTTTTTTCTTTTTTTTCATTTTCTACTTTCAGAATACTGATTAACAACTCATTGGGGGTTGGGGGATTAGGCCAAAAGAGAAAAAGGGAACTCACCGGTCGATTTTTTTTTTGGTCGGAGAGAAGCAAAGTTCGCCGGAGACGAAGAAAGAAGACTGTGACTGTGTGACATAAACTTGAAGTTGGGCCTCTCCAACGAGAATAACTTTGGGCCAAAATCAAGAGGATCATTTTGCACTTAGGTTCTCTTTTGGGCTCGTCTTTAGTTTTTGTCTCTCGTAATAGAGAATTTTTCGTAAAACGTAAGTTTATATTTTATATCATAATATCTCATAAGTTATGTCATGACGTGATTATTGTTTCTAAAGAATTCATATCGTACGAAATATAAGTTTGATTGTTAAAAGACAAAAATTAAAGATCTCTATTTGAAGCGTGAAATATACATTTTTATTCAAAATCAACGTAAATAATAATAGAGTTGCTTTTAGATGTGCAACTTAACTTTAATTGGTTTTTTAAATTTATTTAACTTTAGTTGAATTTTGATAGACTTTAAGCCCTCCACCTGAATATCTCAAATATGAATTGTCAAAATTGAAACTCATCACTATTTAAGATATAGCCAAATTATATAATATTTAATATTTAGCCGCTTTTAAAATCAATTTCAAATTTTTGGGATTAAAGTAGAAAACGAGGATGAAGTTACAAATTTTATATATACGAGTATAAAGTTGGGATTATGAAGTCAAATTTCAAATAAGAAGTTTAACATATTGCTTGTATAGTTTGAATTTAAGCTAGTTAAGTGTGACATTGATATTAGCTCATACATAAAGTTTGATACAATTGTGCAACTCTTTATAAGTTTATATAGCCAAAATACACACTATAATGTATATGTATACACCTCTACACAACTTATATATAGTATATATTTTGGCTATACTAATAAATTAGTTGATCGAACAGTATATATACGTAATTTTCTTTAAGAAAATTATCACTACTAATAAGCTATTAGCCTATTTCAACCCAACTAATTTCAATCCAAATAACTTTTGGACAGTCAATGACCCATTTATTTATGGGAAAATTATGCAGAATAGCAAACATTTAGCCTATATTAGGTATTATAACTACAGTTTAAGAAAATTGTAATTTGCGGCTACAATTTTTTCAATTCTTGCTATTCACCTGATTTGTATAAATTCAGAATTTGTATAATTCAGTTCCTGATTGTATATATCTAGAATTATGTATATGATTTGTGAAAAAATCATAATAAATTACCATGTTTGTATATTGACAAGCGAAATATACAAACAGAGTTCTGAAAAATTCATAAATGTAGAAATACATAATTTATATAAACTTACTTGTATATTCGCAAACGAAATATACAAACGGACAGAAATATACAAAATCGCAGCCCTCATAGCAAACAAAACTATAGCTATGAAGTGCAATTATCAAAACTATAGTTGTAGAGCCTTATTATGCCTATTATATATTTGCTATTTCTAAAAATTTCTCTTTATTTATCAATCCCGCTCATTTTAAAATGTCCAGAGTATATAGTTGGCCAGTAACATTGTGTTAATATAATTTCCATACTAATTAAATCTGTAGTACCCTAATTATACATAACTTTCAGCATGTCTCAACTGACCATAGAATTTGCCGGGAGTAATTAAGCAATTAATTAAAATGGTTTAACATTTGTAACATGACCAAAAGCATGGTTCCATTTTTAAAATACATACATGTAACTCTTGCTTTCTGCGATAGATTTGCATAATAAATTTTTTCCAATATTTGTACAAACATAATAAAACCATCCATTTTGAATGACACTTTTTTTTATTTTTGGTCATTTTTGGCAAATTAAGTGTGTGTTACCCTTTTTAATTTTCTTTAAAACACCTAGCTAGGTAGAGAGAGGTTGGTAAGTTGTAACTAGTAAGTAACGAACTCTCTTTAAATTTTCTTGAATCCATGATCTATCTTTGGTTCCTCTGATGGTGAAGAAGATGTCGACTTTAGATCTGAGCGGATCAAAGAAAAGGAAGAGGAATAATAATGAGAGGGTACTATTTAAGTTCAAGAATTTTGGTGAACAAGGGTTTCCTACAGAGTTTATTGGGTGCAATTTTGACCAAAATGTTAAACTTCTTTTGGAATTTGCACAACAAGAAAATGGGAGTATTTGGTCATTTCAATTGGAAGTTCATAGACATCCACCAATGCATGTGCTCCTATTTGTTGTTGAAGAACAAGTTGAATTGTCCCTCAATCCTCATTGCAAACATTGTCAATACATAGGTAACATCGTTATTCGAGAATTATTACAAGTTCACGTGAAGTTTAAATTCTGAATCTGTCACTGAGAAGAAGATTAATAGTATATTTGGAACATGTAGTGATTAGTAACTTCATTTGTTAGGTTTGTGTTTGGTGAAATTAAATCAAATACTAAGTGAAATTACTAAAATTATACTTTAAAAAATCAAAAATTTGCTTAGCATGACTTTATCTTATACTTGCACAATTCTCCTCATCTTAGTATTTTGCATATTCACTTAATACTTGTAGAATTCTCCTTTTGAAAATTTATCGACATACTACTTTAATTTGTTATAGCAGATAACTTGTTATATTGATTATATATTATCCCACTTATCATAGATCGTCAATAGTGATGGAGCCATTAATTCTTGTTCAAAACAAAAGTAAGAATTGATGCATGACTTATTAACATAAACCATTTAAACCTACCTTAATTTAATTCAACAAGACCATATGATGACATCCATACACTATAAATCGAATTCTCTTAATTTCTTCATATATTTACCTTTTCAACTTATTTAATGAAAAAACTAGTTCTGCCACCAATCGACTATCGGTGTATATATAAAAGTTAAACTCATCAAGTACTTATGCATGGCCAAAATGTTACTCAGGATGGGGCAACAATTTGATGTGCAACAAGAAATACCATTTCCTATTGCCTTCAAAGGACACAATTGGAGCTTGTGTAGAAGGAGGAGGTGGACAAAAATACAAATACAAAACAGATAGTAATAATATTATTGGTGGAGAAATAATTAAAAGTAAGTTGAATTTGATAGAAATAGAAGGTCATATGATGCATGGTGTGTTTCATTCTAATGGTTTTGGGCATTTGCTTTGTGTCAATGGATCATTGGAGACTCCTACTTCTTCTGACTTGCCTGGCCACTCTATTATGGACTTTTGGGATCGACTTTGCATTGGACTTCGTGCTAGGTTTGTCATCATCAACTTAACGATTATTCTCGTTTCATTTTATCTGACGCTGTTTAATTCAACATGAAATTTGACAAATAGAGAACTTTAAAATTTATAGTCTTAAACTTGTTAGGACATATTTGTAATCAGGGGTGGAGTTAGAGTGCCGCAATTGAGGTTCCTTCGAACCCCATTGATGATAAACTACATACATTATATATACAAGATCAACAAATTTTATGTAGTATATGTTAATTCCTTGTTTTCTTCCCGCGTTTACTTTTTTTATTATATTTCAGCTCTACTACTGTCAAGTAAAATAGAAAGTTTAAAGTTACTTTATTTTGAAATATAGAAAGGTATCTTCCGTTTTTAAAACATTATAAACAAATGTCACATAAAACGAAACAAAAATATATTAGTAATGGTTCGAACTATTTTGCTATAATAGTGACATCTTAAACTATGTGTTCAATCAAGCAGACATCACATAAAACGATACACAAGGAGTATCTTTCATGGTTTTGCGCACCACTTAGCCTTAATCGTCATAATAAAAGTATTTGTCTGAATTATATATCCTTCATTTTCCTTTACATTTGCACTTAAAGTCATAAACAACTCCTTACTTTTTCGAAAAGTCAACAACTTTAGATTACCAAAACGACTAATATTTGAGATCGAAAACAATAATAATTTCTCTATGTTTTGAAGGAAAGTAAGCTTAAGAGATATCTCAACAAAGAAAGGCATGGATCTAAGACTACTCAACACATTAGCCTATGGTGAGCCATGGTTTGGTCGATGGGGTTACAAATTTGGGCGTGGAAGCTTTGGTGTAACACAAGAAACATATCAAAGTGCAATTAATGCCTTACAAAACATGCCATTAGCCTTATTAGCACATCATCATGTAGGGATTATAAATATTAATGAGATATTAACAGTGTTATCAAGGTACCAAATGTTATCTGGTCACTCATTAGTCACACTTTGTGATGCCTTTCATTTCATGTTGGAGCTCAAATCAAGGATTCCAAAGGAAAACAATCTTACCTCATGTTATCCAGGGCTATTGGTTGACACCACTTGTAGATGGTCACCTAAACGCGTTGAAATGGCTATTAGGGTTGTTGTGGAAGCCCTAAAAAGGGCTGAATTGCGATGGGTGTCTAGGCAAGAGGTTCGTGATGCTGCTCGTGCTTATATTGGTGATACAGGGTTGCTTGATTTCGTGCTCAAGTCATTAGGGAATCATATTGTTGGGAAGTATTTGGTTCGTCGATGCTTAAATCCAATAACTAAAGTTTTGGAATATTGTTTAGAGGATATATCTAAAGCATTCCCTAAACAAGATCAAGGTTTTAGGGTTAATGACTCAAAAGGGAAACAACAATACAAAATCACATGGGTGCAACTTATGAAGGACATATACTTCTTGTACAACAATATTCTAAAAGAGCATAAGGGATTAACGTCAAATTACAAGGGAGTTTTTGCTACAATTCCAACAGCTTCTAGAATAATCCTAGACACAAAGTACTTCCTCAAGGAATATAAAGGGGTATCAGAGCCAGATTCAAGAATTGAAGCAGACAAATCCAAGATTTATTGCGCGATTATGTTGGCAACCAATGATGGATTTGGTGTAGAAGAAAAGGTAATGACCCCATTTGAGTGTTTCTTAATGAGAAATGATGTCACATTTGATGAGCTAAAAATTGAAGTTGAAAAAACTTTTGGGGATATGTATTTGGGATTAAGGAACTTTACCACAAGATCAATTAACAACTTGATGAGCCCAATTAGTGGAATAGAATTGGTGTTTAATGTGATGAAACCAGGAAGCAAGATTATTTTAGGAGGGGTAATAATGTCAAATAATGATGATATTAATATTAATGGAGAGATATTTGAAGGAATTAAGAATAATATTATTGTGAATTGTCTTTGTGGGACTAAAGATGAAGATGGTGAAAGGATGATTTGTTGTGATATTTGTGAAGTTTGGCAACACACTAGATGTGTTAATATACCAAATCATGAAGCAATTCCAGATATATTTCTTTGTAATAAGTGTGAGCAAGATATCTTACAATTTCCATCATTACCTTAGATAATTTCTATCAACAAAAGAAGAAAAAAGAGAGGATATAATTATATATGTTTACAACTATTTATGCATTACTACTATTTGAGTTGGAAGAAATGTTTTATGGATATAAGAGATATATTATTCTAATATCTTGTTGAAATTACATGATATTATATATATACATCTATCTTGTTTGATTGTACATGTACAATACATGTTATGCATTGACGAAGTTAGAAATTTCGTTAATGTTCAAAATTTTATATATATACACGTATAAAAGTGATTTCTGACTTATATACGCAATATATTTTTTGTGTATACATATAACGTACATTATAATAAAGGATGTTCAAGTGACTATCTTTCGATTTGTGCGAATCTACAATTGATATATATTTGTCCCTTCATCCAAATTCAATTACCGATATTAGCCTAAATCTATAAAACTTATATATTGATCATGTATATTTTTATTTAAATATAAAAAAAACTGTATATTTGCTGATTATTTTATAAACCAGATCACCTAAAGACGTTGTACTATAATTATCTCTTATAAAATATCTACATCTCTTGGTTATTGTGGATGTCATGTAAAATTGTACAACAATTAGATCAATAACTAAATAAAATTGCAAATAATAATCACAAAAATGAAATTACACAATTGTGTATATATATAATTAAAATTAAAATTCCACAATAATTTTGTTTTACAATTTAAAACAAGCAAGCATATAAATATTACACTTATCAAAATAAATAGGGGAACTAAATTAAAAGGACAGTCACGTACACTAAGCATCCTGCATTCACTTAGGGTCCGAGTTAAAGCAATATTTTTGTTTCAATCTTGATGTTTCATGATTCAGTCTTATGAAGACTAAAAGATGATAATATAGAAGAAATTCCAGATGTGACAAGTCCAGCCCAAAGAAATGCAGCTGGAATATACATCAAGTTTAAGAATTTATGAAACTTTGAGTTATTATCATTATAAACAATTCTATTTAAATCCATAGTTGCACCTAATGCTGCACCAGCTCCTATTGCTAGTATCCCAAATATAATCTGCATCAATTTCAAAAAAATATATATTAATCTCTATGGGAAATACTTTTACATGACATTTTATTTTTAACGAGAGTCTGCTTGATTATTCTTTGAAACTAAACTGAACTAGATTGAATCTTCTTATGTCAATATGATGAAAAAGGGGGAAAGTATATAAATCTCATACATATAGGGGCTAATTACATCATATCCCGGAAGTTTCTCCAATTACAAAAATTTCGAATTTTTCATTGTTCTATGATACATTTCCTGATTGTCTGATACATTGCAAATGATACATTATTTAATGGGAGGAATGTAACCGAGAGGGGATAGAGATGTATCCTAGAGGGAATATTGATGTATCTGAGAGGGGATGGGGATGTATCCGAGAGGGGATAGGGATATATCCGAGAGGAGAATTTTGTAATATTTTTAAATGGTAGGAATTTTAGAGATTATGATATCATAAGTTGTGTATTTATGTAATTTTTCCAAAAAATATATTTTAAAATAATGATTAAAGTTTACACAATTTGAATCTCGAAAAGCGAAAAATGTTACATAAATTAAAACATAAGGAATCATTAACTTGTAAACTTTATCTTCTTTTCTTTTTTTAACAACATAATTCCAAACCCTAATGAGAGTTGTCAAAAAGGGCCGGCCCAGCCCCACCTATCATATAAAATGGCACATCTAAAATATTATTATACGTAAACTTTTCAGCGTATGAAAAGAGGGAAATACACATGCAAGAAAGAGAGTATATAGTAGGTGCATGAAGTAATAGTATGCCAACTATTACTATTTGAGAAGTATATTTTGAATAAAGTTGTCAAAAAAGGCCGGACCAGCCTCACCAGGTCCAAGCCTCGCAGGCCAAGGAATTTGAAGGGCTAGGGCGGGCCGGCCCTTCATTTGGAAGGGCCTGAAAATGCTCAACTCAACCCAACCCTAGAAGGGCTGAGGGTTGGGGCGGGCAAGCCCTTCTTTTTATATATATTTTTTATTTTTTTTCTTTTCAAACTTATAATTTTATAACGTCAAGAAAATGAGAAGATTTTCAAATCAAATATGGCAAACAATGGTGTTGTTTCAATAACACTAGCAAAAAATTTAGTGTAATTAGCATGTATCTCGCATACCAGATATGCGAGTGAGATAAGAGAGTGACAAGCAAGATTGGAGGGAGGCGAGGGTGTGAGATTTGTATATGTATCTTACATACATGCGAATTTACTTTGATAGAGTGTATCTAGAACAAATTAACCTAATTTTGAGTCCATATATTCCGAGATACATGTATCTGGGTACGAAGATTCATAATATTACAACATAGCGTGTATTCAAATTATTAGATTATATACTAGTGAGATTATTGTAAATTACTCTTGAATAAAAAGTTTTGGCCCATGGGCCGACCCAAACCCAGCTCCAATCAAGCCTCAAGGGCTTATAAGCCCTAGTTTTAAATGAGCTTGAAAATCCTATCCCAACCCTACCCCAATAACGGGTAGGGTTGGGTCGTCCCCATGGGCTAAGCCCATTTTGACGGCTCTAACCCTAATAAAATAAAAAAAGTGGGTGGTGTGTACGTTAGACTTTTCTTAAGCGGTGCAAACATTTGAAAAAGTGAACAAATAAATAAGAAAAATATAAATGTCGATAATAAGTGATATCATCATGATCATGATGGAAATTAAAGGTCGTTCGGTTGCTACAACATGTTATATTATACTAATATTATAAATATTCACTTAACAGTATCAAACTATGATAAATTAATTTTTTTAGGAGAAAATTAATTTCTTGATAATTATTCTAATTATATGGATACTTACCTTGTCACCATAGAGTTCAATCTGTCGAAAAACCTTATGATTTATCATAGGCTTCTTTCTTATGAGAAAATATATTGCAAATGGGATGTGCAACAAATTGTAGACTGATCCTGCTATCACAGCAAAAAGTGTATAACTGCAATAAAAAAAAAACACATCATGAGTTCGGACAAATTTAATAGCGGTAATTCAAACTATATGTATTCTTATTAAAAAATTTATTGAATACACATACAAAAGAATCCAAAATTCAGTTACTAACATTTGATGTCAACAACATATTCAATATAGTATATCACAACAGGGGTTTGGAGAGGGATAAGTGTATGCAAGCCTTATTCTGATTCTATCTTATAGAGATAGAAAGATTGTTTTCGAAAGACCCTTGGCTCAAGAGCAATAAATCAAAACAATTATGAAAAAAGGAAATATGATGATGAAAAAGACACACACAACTAACAAGAGAAACAATACATGACATTCATGAAAAAAGAAAAAGAAAAATGATAATACGACGACGTCAGACATGATGCTCCAGCCTATCACTCAACCTATCCCGCAAAGGATACAACCTTAAATAGGAGGATATGAAGATTGCACATATTCTAAAATTTAGAATTTATAAATTCAAATTCTGACTCTGCCTATAAAGAGTGGAATATGATCATAGTGTTTTGACTACATCTTTTGAATATTAGAAGTTCATAATATGATATTTTAAATTCTGGCTCCATCTCGAAATAATTTTGATTACCTGTATGAGCGATAATAATCATATGTAAGTCTAGCTCCATTATCAAAAGTAACTACACTAGTTTGTAACACACTCCATGATACAAGAAGAGTAGCACTTGTTATAACTCTAGCGCCTAATGTAATTAATGGTATTTTTGATGATGAAGAAGAAGATTTTACATCAAAATTATATTGAGGATAATTTGACATTTTAATTTCCTAATAAACTCAAAATTAAGCTTTTAATTCTATCATATAATTCCCTAATATGATGGTCCTTTTATATATACTCTCTACAAGAAGCTTCAATTATTAATTTAATTACTTTTTTAATAGTCATATGTTTTGACCCAAAACGTCGATTAAATCGGAAATTGTCTTTTTGTTTTCTTAATTAGTGCATGTTATTGTTGGATTATTGGGAAAAAACAAATAGATAGTGTATTAGATTGTTTTATTTTCTTTAATTTGCCGGCCACGTATGTTAATTGGAGTACAAGTTAATTGGTTCAAGGTTTTTACATTATTTTGATGTTGTGGGGGGCTTTGTCTATTTCCAAGATGATTTAATTATCGTTGTACTCGTAACTGGATTTACAATTAAATATCTAAGGTCGTTAGATTCATTGATATTCGTACTCAACACATTACTTTTGTTTGTACGTCCACCAAAGATATTGTATGCTTTTAGCTTTAGCCAATATGATTTTAGAAGGAAAAAAAATATTTAATTAGACAAATATTCAGTCATATTTACTAATTCTCCTTATAATTTGAAATAAATATAAATTGTCTCACTAATTAATACTTTAATACCAGATTTCAGGTCATGAAATATACTTAGATACATGTATTTTTGCTACCAGATACATTAATCGGGTGAGAGGCGAGCGAGAGAAGGAGAGAGGCAAGCGAGATAGAAGGGAGGCGAGTGAGATAGTCTATGTATCTCATATACAATCAAGTTATATACATGTATCTTGGATACCCGATACATTATAAAATACAGATACATAGAGAGAGAGAAGCGAGCGAGAAAATCAGATACACGCGTGAATTCACTTGGATACAATGTATCTGGAATAAATTACACCTAATTTTAACTCCATGTATCCAAAGTACATGTATGTAGATGTGCCAGATACATGTATTCGAAACTCAAATTTTGATAAAATTCATAATATTGTAAATTCACGTGAAGGGAAGTAGTTTACTCCTAAACTAGTGAAATTTATGTGATTCTATTAAGACTTGTATCCTCATATACCAACAATTTGTTTCTTCCGTATTTTATCAATATGAAATTTCCTTAGAGTATCATAAAACCAAATATAATTTTCCAATTGGTTACTGGCAAATGTTTAGTAGTTATATTTTTATAGAGTAAATTTTAGGTTTAGCAAACATAAAAATTATATTTGTATGTTATAGCTATAGTTTGCATAATTGCGTTTCATAACAAACTTTATATTTGCTATGGAGCATCAGATTTGTATAAATTGTTGGCAAACCTCTTGTTTGTATAAAAGTGTAGCGATTGTATATGTATATCAGTTAGATAATTGTATATATGTAACTACTATGTATATGTATCAATAATTGTGTTTGTATATCTGCATAAAATTTGAATTTGTATACAATTGAATCGAAATAAAACATTTGTATATCAAATCTCTCTCTCTCGCTTTATAATAAAGAGAGAGAAAGAGAGAAAGGCAAAAGAGAACTGGGTAGGGGAAGATCTATATTTGTATAATTATAAGTGTATAGGACGAAAATATATGTATTTGTATTTGTATATACAGTTTTCTCTCGCTTTATACAAACACAAACGCAATTTATACATTTGTGTTTGTATAAAGTGAGAGAGGCGAGAGAGAGTGGCGAGCGAGATTTGGGAGAGTAGCGAGCGAGATTCTCTGGGGAGAGAGGCGAATGACAAGTGTTTGCTACGGATTACAATTAAATGAAACGATGGTTATAACATTTAATTTGAATTAATAGTTTGCTATTTTATACAATTTTTCCAGATTAAATAGGAAACTTTCTAATATTTCAGTGAGAACCTATTTCTCACCATGCATTTTTTTTATTGAGTGGGTTCAATGAAAAATGAATGAAAAAAATCATATTTCATAACACAAAATTTTTATTAATTCACAAAGAAAAAACATATATTTCTAATAGTGATATGTTAAGGTATTCCTATAGAGTAATATTTTTTGAACCACAGCATAATTAATATTATTATGAGAAATCAATAAATATATCAAAAATGTCAATATGAGATCTTATTTTAATTTGATACGTCAATTGTCTTTTTGTTATCTTTAATTTATTCCGTTTATTATTGGATTCTTCGATAGTACGAAAATATTAGTTGCCGGCTACGTTAACAAAAAACAAGTTATTTGCAACCATCCAAGTCAAGTAGAAATTAGGGCTACTCACAAAGGGCATAATATCGTACTTATCGGTGTGTAAATATGTTAAATTAATATTTAACTAATAAGATATTTATCATCATTTTTTGGTTAATCATTAAAGAAATTTAACAGTTTCATTTTCAATTTAATCATTAAGAAATGTTTTTCTAGTTTTTTTTTTTTAATTTATCGGTTCAATCAAAATTCGCACAATCCTAGCATAATGTACATCTAATTGTAAACGCATACAAAGACGAATTCAAATATTTTATTTTGTTTTTTCAATTGTAATTGTATTCTTACCAACAATAAGTAAGCTTTCATCCTTTACTAGAGGACTCGAAAACGGAGTTGCCTTTGTTAATGAGCACTTTGCCTCTAATATAAAAAGTCAATACGAATTCAAATTTAGACAGATTCCTATATAAGTACTGAACACGGGATGAAAAATAAATAAAAAACGTCCAAATTTTGAAGTTTCCCACTGTTCTTGTCTAGTTATTTTATAACTTTTGCTTTTGTCCATATAGGCACAAGTTGAAAATAAAAAGTAAATAACAACATTGTTCTAGAAATCCTATAATAAAAAATATTAATTATGTAGAGGTGACAAAAAATGGCTTAATGTGATGTGAATAATTGACCTTAAAATGGAATCTAAGTTTTTGTAATTATTCACTTGTAATTAAGAAATCAAATTAATTTATCGTATACTTTAATTCATCTGGTTGCGTTATTGATAGCACATATCGCCGTTATAATTTTCCATTAGTTAGATAACAAATTTATAAGAAAGAATTGAAATTGTTAGGAATTAAGATTAATTAAAAAAGCAACATATTGAGGTTTTTAAAAGCTCTAGATATGTTGAGTTATTACAAACAGTTACCATATTATATATACGTCCTCCGTCCCAATTTATATAATCGGAGTTTCAAAATTTAAATAAAAAAAATTTCATTGACCGTATATGTTTTCATATATTATTTAAATATCTTAAATTTTATTAATTATTGTATTTCATAGTACTTTTTACGTAATTTTTAAATATAAAAAAACTTATTTTAAAAATATTTAAAGATTTCACGCCTGATTATATTTTTTGATTCTCGAAATTCAAATCGTGTCACGTAAATTGAGACAGTGAAAGTTCTCCAGGGAAATAAAAGAGACTTGGAGTCTATATTTGGGCCTTCAAATTTTACAGCACCAAAGTCTTGATATCAAAGCCCAAAACTCTTAGCCCAGTTACTCTGAATTTTGTCAAACTCGATAATCGAAAAAAAAAAGTTAGGCAAAATTACATGATGCGGCGTATTTTACTCTCTTGTTACTTTTTATAGTCACAATTCTAAATAATTACAATACAATATATAGATAAATTATGTAATTTTATAACATATATACACTTATATACGTATCTGTGTATCTAAAAATCCTAGATGTCATTGCCCACCCCAACCCTCACGTATTCACCGGGTTCGTAGGCGTTTTAGTTGGCCATCGGAAAATTGGTTGCATACACACTTTACATATGCTTCACATACAATTTACCTCCCATACAATTAGCCAATATTTTGTACATACAATTTAAGTTGACCACACATAAAGTTGATGTCTTCACATACATTCAACTTATGTTTTGCAAACACATACACACATAAACAATTGAACACACATACATTTAGCTTATGCTTTGAAAACATATACATAATATACATATATACAGTTACAATCAGATATTGTATTCGCGCAATTTCAATTTGAATGAGATGTTGAATGTGCATGGATACAATGTTTTTCATTTTATGTACAATTGGATACACATACATTTAGCTTCTGCCTTGAAAACATATACATAATATACATATATACAATTGCAATATTCACGCGATTTCAATTAGAATGAGATGTTGTATGTGCATGGATACAATGTTTTTCATTTTTTTTTATATGTGCTTCTTTTCCTTTTTTTTTTAAACACAACTACCTCTTTTTATATTGGCTAAAATAATGATGCTTCCATATATTTAGATAAAACTTCACATTCTTGAGTTAGTTTAGTGAAAATTGTATATACATATTTATGATTGAGCATTGAGATACATTATTAGTACATGTTATCAATATCCATACACAAGATTCTTAAAACATGGGAATAATATTGCAAAAAAATAAGAGAAGTTGTTGACTAAATACAAATGCAGATGAATACTTGCACAAACAAAACAAGAAAGAATTTTACATTCTTTTGGTTTTTTTTTTTCCTTTTTTTTGTTTCTGGTTTGCTGTTTAGCCACTGTTGCTTGAACTACTTCCAGGCATAAGTTCTCTCAACATAGCCACAACTTGTAACATATTAGGCCTTTTTGATGCAAAATCCTCTACACATTGCATTGTTATCTCTAAGTACCTTACCATCTCTTTAACTTCTACTACTTCTGCTTCATCATTCCCTTTAGTCACTGATAACAATTCTTGATCAATTACTTCCATTGATTTTCCTTCTCTTACTTTCATTTTCACCCATCCTACCAAGTTTGTGTCACCAAAATCTTCCTTATCTGTTGGCCTTTTCCCTGTCAAGAGTTCAAGAAGCACAACTCCAAACGAGTACACGTCTCCCTTTGCTGTGCACCTAAAACTCTGATAGTACTCAGGTGGCACATAACCTGGTGTTCCTGCTAGTGTGGACACACTGAGGTGTGTGTCCAGCGCGCTTATCAGCCTTGCCATCCCAAAATCAGACACCCTGGCGTCCATTTCGTTGTCTAATAGCACGTTGCTTGACTTCATGTCGCGGTGTATGATGTGTGGGATGCAGTTGTGGTGAAGGAAGCAGAGTCCTTTGGCTGCTCCTCTGGCTATTTTTTTCCTTTCCTCCCATGTTAGGATCCTTCTATCAGGCATTCTTGTCTTCCCGTGAAGCATTTCTTCTAGGCTGCCATATTCCATGAACTCATAAACTAGAAGTCTTTCCTCACCAACCTTGCAGTATCCTAAGAGGGGTACAAGGTTCTTGTGCTTGATCTTTCCTAATGTCTCCATTTCAGCCATGAACTCTCGGTCTCCTTGGCAACTTAACCTGATGAGTTTCTTGATTGCAACACTTGATCCATCCTTCAATGTTGCCTTGAAGACTTCTCCGAATCCTCCAGAACCGATGAGGCTTGCAGCTGAGAATCCATTCGTGGCCTCGATAAGTTGTGAGAACTTCAGCTTCCTAAGTTGTCTTTGGAAAGTTGCTACATTGATGCTTAATGGCTCCTTCTCTTTGTCAATCTTCCATGATGAAGCTGCATAGTTAGTACTCAAACTACTAAGCATTTTCACTCCTTCAGCCTCTCTACGCCTTGCACGCATAGCAATACCCCAAACAATCAAAATGCATACTGAGGCAATGGAAATGAGAACTCCAAGAACAATGCTATTAGCCAATGATGCAGCTGAACTTCTTTTTCCTCCTCCTCCGTCTCCAGTATTCGTGGCAGGTGAGTTATACTGGCATTCAGACAACGGAACCCCACAGAGTCCTGGATTGTTTGCATATTGGCTTGCAGGAAGTGTACTGAGCTGACCCCTTTGTGGAATTTGTCCTGTCAATTCATTATTAGACAAGTCAATCTGCACCAAGAAAGAAAGAAGCGAAAATGAATCAGGAATTTGACCCTGCAATCTGTTATGTGATGCATCAAACACTCCCAAATTCTTTAGCCCTCCAAGTGATGAAGGAATCTCTCCTGACAAATGGTTATGTGATATAACAAGAACTTGCAAAGCTATCATATCACCAAATTCATCAGGGATTTTCCCACGAAGCTCATTGTACGAAAGATCAAGGTACTCGATAGTCTGATACCGAGTAAAAGCACTAAGAACTGGACCAGAATACAGCCTAGTGAAATCACAACTCTTTAATGATGGAACCTGTAAAAGCCTTTCAGGATGTATCCCATAGAACTCAAGCAATCCTCCAACGCCTCTGCACGAATTTCCTACATTTCGAACAAACACCAAAGTGTTACCTGATAGAATCCCACTCAATGCTTTTGCCCCTTGCTGCCTACCAAGTCGCGGTGGGATCTCCCCGGTTAACCTATTGCTACTCAAATCCAACCAAACCAAGCTACTACAATTGACTAATTCACTTGGAATCTGACCACTCAAGCTATTATTTGCTAGTTGCAAAACAGCCAGCCTTGAAAGATGGCCAAATTCTTTCGGAATCTCACCACTTAGTCCATTACTTGTGAGAGCAATCCACTCAAGATTACCACAATTAAACAATTCAACTGGAATTTTCCCACTCAAGTAGTTGTTATTAAGTATAAGATTCTTCAAGTTGCTGCATTTTCCCAACTCTGCTGGTATGCTCCCTTCCAAACTATTGTACCAAGCAATAAGCTGCTCAAGTTTCTCAAGTTTTCCTAGCTCTGATGGAATCGAACCGTTCAAATAGTTCAAGCTAAAATCAATAGTCTTGAGCTGTGAACATTGAGACAATTGAGATGGAATTGGACCATAAAGTGAGTTATCAGGTGCTCTCAGCTCTTCCAATGATGAAGCTCCAGAGCATAAATCTGGTGGAATCATCCCATTGATCATGTTGGAGCTAAAGTCTACAACGCGGAGTTTCTTGCAATATGAAAGAGAAGCAGGAAATGAACCAGAAATCTTGTTACTACTCATTTGCAAAGACTCTAAAGAAGCTAAATTCTGTAGGATGGAATCAGGGAATGGACCGGTTAGATTATTATTCGACAAATCAAGATTTTGAAGAGAAGAACATGATGAGAATGAATTCGGGATTGAACCAGTGATATTGTTATTAGAAAACTTGAGTTCCACAAGTGAACTACATGAGTTTCCTAATTCAGATGGGATCCAACCGGATAAATGGTTCTTAGAAAGATCCAATCTTTGCAAACTTATAAGCTCACCAAAAGAAGTTGGAATTGAACCAGAGAAGAAATTCTCAGCCAAAACCAATTCTTGAAGTGTTGTACAATTAGATAAAGCAGAAGGAATTGAATCCATTATCTGATTCCCTGACAAATCGAGACGTAACAATGAATTACAAGTCTCAATCTTGATATCAGAAATTGATCCTGTAAGATTATTATAGTCCATTGCAAGATACTGTAACTTATCAGTATGCAACAAGAAATTCTGAGGCAAAGAACCTGTTATGTTATTGAAAGAAAGACTAACATATTCAAGATTTGGACATTTTGCAAAGAAATTCTCAGGTACATAGCCTGCTAAGCCAGTGAATGAAAGTTCAAGTTGTTTCAAACTATAAGGTAACTGAGTTAAAGAGGTTGATGCATTTACATAAAACGAATTCGATGATAGATTAAGGACAGTTAACATATCTAGAGAATTGAAAGGAGAAAAAGAAACCTCTCCAACAAGTTCAGATTGTTGAAGATCAAGATTTGTTACTCTTCCAAGACTATTGCAAGTTACACCATTCCATGAACATGGATTGTTTTTAAGTTGCCATCCTGATAAAACACCAGAAGGGTCTTTTTGTATCATGTTCTTGAATAGCAAGAGTGATTCAGCATCAGTTTTGATGGAGGAAGATACCGCGTTTACGGATGCAAGAATCAAGGAAAAAAACAAGACAATGAGCAATGTTATAGCAGAGTTGGTGTTCATGTTGTCCATGATGAATAGAGAAAATAGATAGATAGAAAAAAAAATGAAAGAAGAGAGCTTAGAGAGTAAGCTTTTAGTGAGTGTTGAAAGATGATTGTGTTTTTTTTTTAGAAGAAAATGAATGTCAAAAGGAGTAAAAAGAGTGCTTACTATGATGACAAAAATTCCTCATAGTGCAAAGTAGAGAAGAGCTAACTTTTGAAAAAGTAGTTGTCTTTCCTTTTTTTTAAAAAAAATTGTGTTTGAGTACAACAACCACTAGTACTAAGTGTAATTTTGGAACAATTTTTTTTTTCTTAATATAAATACTTTTATTTTTTTCTGCATCTTTTTTTTTGTCATTTCATATGAAAAATATTCACTAGTCTCATTTAACACCAAAAGTATTATCTTCTAGACTTTTCTCATGACAAAATTGTCAAGTTAAATAAAAAAAATATTATACTAATTTCAATTAAGGAAATAGTAAAATAAAAAAAATTCGATAAAGGATAAATATTGTTGATCTACCTCATTTTATATGACACTACTATCATTTAGTTCTCTGTCTTCTGAATTCTTATAATGATTTTTCGAATAATTTCAATTATAAGAAATTATTGTTTTGTAACATCAACTTAAGAAAGAATAAAGATACCATGATCATTCGTTATGTTTTCTACAAATATATAAGATTAAATAATATCTCTGAAATTCGAAATGGAGGCTATTTATAAATGTAAAGATAATAAGTTCATTATCATACATCTTTGTCTAGATTCCAAAAATAATTATAATCAAAATTTGTTGATAAAAGTTAAGAGGAGTCTACACAATTATCAAAAGTCAACCTAATTTAATTTTTAAAAAGATTTTAAAAATCAAAATGTTTAAATTAAGAATAAAAAATATATATTTTAACCCTTATCCAAAAAAAAAAAAACCAAATTAGGTAAAAAATAATAAAAAAATAATAGTAATAAAAAATTATCTACAAAATGTGTTTTGAGAATGAGATTATGAAAAAAAACTAAAAAATAATAATAAAGGCATAAAAGACGGGAGGATTTGACTTTTGGTCAAAAGGCACGTATGTAGGGACCACAGACAAAAAGTCTATACAAAGATCGGTGCCGCTTGAAAAGAGGGAGAAAAAAAAATTCACACAAAATGTGTTTAAGATGAAAAATATTTTTTTTAAAATAAAATAATTTTTTATTTATTTTTTAATGTTTGGGAGTAAGTAATTATTTCTTTAAAATTTTAATAGCATATATGTAATCAACAAAAATAATATAAAGGTGGAAGTGGATGGGGAATGCGGTCTCAGAGAGTCAGAGATGGTAACCTGACCGGGAATAAACATAAAATGTTACTTATTATTTGTTTTTCTCTTCTTTTTTTTATAAACTTGTCTTTTAGAGAAAATATTTTTCAAATCTTGTCCAGCGAAATAAATAAGCGATTGAATTGGTGATTTAAATTAATTTTATAAATAAATAAAAAGATTAAAAAGAAAAAGGGAAAATAGAATGAAGTGTGTTTGATCCAACGTGAAATGTGTCATCTCTTGTCAGTGAGCGTGAGAATGTTCCCTTTGATCACATACTATATACTAAAACAAAAAGTCGGGTTTGAGTCTTGAAAATATTGTGCGAAGCCATTTTACTTTAATAAGTTATAGAAAGTATTTTTGTATTCTTAATTAGATTTGGATAACTAGCAGAGTTGACTCATAGCTCGATATGTTTGTATTTAGCTAGGTTTAGTTTGACTTGATTTCAATTAAAATTTGGCTCAGTTCAATTCGAGCTCGGTTATACTTTGGCCGAGCTTGATTATCCTCAGCTCAACTCGACTTCATACTGTAAGAAGTTTGATTGAACTCAAATCAAACTATTTTGAATTTAAACTTTAAAAATGAAATCGCAGATGGTAAAAATCACTTTGATCCTAAAAGTAAAACTATTCTCAACACAAACATGTATTAGGCATATCCTAAAATAGGCATCGAAACACTAAAATAAAAACAAACAACAAATTTATCATTATTTTGATTGATATTAAAGATTTTTGTACACTCCTTTAAAGTTAGTATTTAATAGTTTTACGGGATAAGATATTTGTCTAAATTGTCCTTTATTTATTAAAAAAAATAAGGGTCTCACTTAATTATACTTTACTAAATGAAGTGAAAAATGATTTTTTTTAATTACTTAAAATATTAATCAACATATTAAGAAAGTGCATACTATATGTATAATAAATTCCAATTTCTATCGTACAAACAATTAAAATCTATTTAAAAGTCAATAGTCAAATAAAAGGAAGAGTGACTTGTGTCTTGTTCCATGAGAATTCAAATTAATCAAAATTTCAAAATAAATATTATTGAATATCGAGTTAAACATACTCAAAAAAAAAAAAAAAAAAATTAAATCTCATTAATTTCTCCCACTACTCAAAGTCACGTCCTTACCTCATATGAAGTATGGATTTCTTTAAAAGATAAGTTTCATATGTGTTATATGACACAACTCACAACTAAATTAATGAAATAATAATAAAAATATAAATTAATTCACATTTGGGGGTTGTTAATAACACAACAGCTAAGTTCTAGCAGATTAATTGATGTTAAAATATATAGAGAAAATAGAATAATTACTCAAATTAAAAGAATCTAATGATGATCCAAATTGGGATT
Organism: Solanum tuberosum; assembly: GCF_000226075.1. Classification (NCBI taxonomy): domain Eukaryota; kingdom Viridiplantae; phylum Streptophyta; class Magnoliopsida; order Solanales; family Solanaceae; genus Solanum; species Solanum tuberosum. Next base: position 356,659 of record NW_006239113.1, on the reverse strand, counting down.
TGTTAATTTTACGATGCTTTACTAAAGATATAGTGTCTAGATTGGAATCATTAACATAGTGCAATAGCTTGATATATAACCAATAATTAAAAAGCTATTTTCAATTAAAAAATATTTTTATTTTTAAAAAAAATATATAGGATAGGGGCCACAAAGGAACAACATCAGTGAGCTCTTATGGTTAATGGCATGGCATAGGTGGCTATGATGTTCTCAATTTTTTTTCCCCACCTTTTCCCCCTACCTTTTCTTACCTAGCTAGTGATTAAAATATATAAATGAATACAGTTAAGCAAAGGGATAATAGCATTTTGAATTTTGAAATTGTAATATCTGACTAAGCCCATTTAATTTATAATTAATTAAAAAGTGTTTTTCCTATATAAAAAGTATGTTATGATTGAATTATTTTTAGAATTACCATCAAATATCTCTTTAATAACTTTATTTATCTGAATACTTTTTTTGATGCTATAACAAAACATACAATATAACATAATATGAAAAATTATTTCAATGAAAAACTTACTGTTAGAGTGAAATATTATTATAGAGTATGATTGAAATAGAGTGATTTGACTATATACTGTCAATGTGAAGTAATTAATAGTACAAATTTAACATAATGCATGTGTAATTACAAGGTAAAATGAATAATAAACATCATAAACAAAGGGATAAAAATGCACATTTCAATCAATTAATTCAAAATATGCTTAATCATAAGATATTACAACAACTAAAATCAGAATTTATTCATAATTGAAATGATAAAAAATGATATTAACTCTTTTTAAACAAATAAAAGATCAAATAAATGAAATAATAATTTTAAAAAAAAATATAAAGACCTTTTTATCCAAGATTCAAAACCTTGTGGTTTCTCTTATAAAGTTAACTTTTTACTAGCTGGTTATGAGCCCCACACACACTAATTTACTCATTATATTTTCCAATATATATTATATAAAATTTTATTTCAGATCAGCATGCTTGGGATCCTTGGACCATTGATCTTTTCTGGCATTTTTATTTTTAAAAAAAATCACAGGACTTAATTATTACTACTACTTGTTAACATCCAATGAATCTATATATTTGAGAGCAAGCACAGAATTTGATAACATTTTTAAATGGTTTGTGTTATGATCAAAAGGATCTTGTGATGTATAGTCTGTTTTTACACTCATTGCCTATGAAAAAAATATGATTTTATTCTATGTCTAATATTTGTGTTACTAGCTAGCTAGTTCATGAATTTGATACTTTATATGTGTCAATAAGTGGTTTTTGGCAATTGGTTATGTATAAATATGTTATTTTTAGATGAATATGCGACTGTTTTTATGATAAGAAATGAACTCTGAGTTTAGCTTAATCTTAAAAATTAATTCATAATTTGAGATTTTCTAACACCTCACGAGGAAGCAAATTACCTTAAAAATTGATGAAACACCCTATTTGGTCATTTCATTTAATATGTATCCACTTTTATTCAAAAAGTTTAACTGAGACCCGATGTATATGTATCTTCAGATAAAATTATTTCTCTTCCTTTTCTTTTTCTCTTAGTTATTGTATAATAATATTTTTTTTTCACTTGAAAGGAATTGAAGTATAATATTTTAAAGAAATAGATCTTAAATTTCGAATACGAAAAGTAAACTTAAATCGAGAGGGTGTTGTTAGAAAAGCTTGAAAGCATTGGCAAGTCACTAGTCTTTGCAAAATGAATTGTTAGATTTGTTGTTATTCTAGCAATGAATTTTGTTCTTTATGATATTTAAAACTTAAGTTTTACATTTTAGACAAATTTAGGTGTTGAATCGTGTGATGGATAGTTGAAATTCAAAGAATAAGTTGCTATTTTTGAACAAAAGTTTGTTCATCTGAACTTCACATTAAAATGCTTGAAGTGAGTACCATATATATGCATGATCAAATTCGTGTCAAAATGTCTCAAAGTATAGTCATAATATGTCTGAAGTTTGGTATTTCAAGATCATAATTTCAATAAAAATATTTGAAGTTTGTTCTTAACAAGGCTACATTTTGGACAAAAGATATCTAAAATTTGCCAAACTTCAAATACATTTTTTAATAACTTGTATGAAATAATTTCAAATTATGGTATATTTATATATTATAGAAAATAAACTTAATTACTACAATTTAAACGACTATCCCAAAATCAGGTATAAGGTATATGTGATACCATAATTAAAAAAAATGCACGTCATTATCAAGATAAAGTTAACTACCATTGTAATTTTGAATTGAGAGGGGTTAAGTAGTTATAAAATTCAAATTCAAAAATAAAAATATTATTTTGAAGCAATTCAAAGTTATTTAAATCACAATTGTAACTCAGAACTAGCATTCTCGACACATGATTCAACAAATATCTTAGAATTATTTAGTGAAATTATTGATATGAAAGTGATGTCATAAGACAATTGTTTTACGGAGCATCTATAAACATTCTTAGTAGACTTTTAGAATTATATATAAGGTTAAGACATAAGTGCAATTGGTAACAAGATGTATATGGTCCTTGCCAAAAGATAGTAATCAGAAAAGATTAGGAATTATTTCAAAAATTCAAAATAGGAATTGATTAATCTTTTAATGTTGAGAAAGAGGTCTTATATGAAGAGAATGTTCTAGCTTAATATTAGGTTACATATCTAAAATCGTAAATGATAACAACCTATCTCCAATATTGTGATATTAAGTTTTTCATCAATAGGAGTAGATTAATTTGCCAACATTAAGCAACAAAAATTAGGTTTATGAAAATATATACTTTTTTATCGATGGAATAATTCTTTATAAGTTGACTTGTATGATAAAGTTAATGGATAAAATCCTTCCTCGTATGATAAAGTCAACAGACAAAATCCTTCCCTTTTATGAAACTACTTGAAAGAGATATTATTAAAACTATAGTGATATTTTAAGCAATATTATGAAGAATATAGGCACAATCCTCTATAAGAATTGAATTTCAGTCAATTCCTAGTCACAAAAATTTCTTATAAATTGAGAGATAGAATTCTCCAGCCTGAGCATCAAGATGTCTCACTAAAATGGTTCTAGTATCCATCAAGAGCAAAAAGTTATAAAAAATATAAGTGTTTTATATAAATCACAAAAGATAACATAGGAACTGAAGTTTGAATTAAATTAAATGTCTTATTTATATGAGTAATACTGTCAAAATGAAAAGTTTAGATTAAATCAAGTGTCTTATAGTTAGTTGTAAAAATGTTTCTTTATGTCGTTGGTTATTTCTCATTACTATAAAATATATTATAAGATATTTCTCTCTTTGAAAACTATGAAGGCAATTTTTCAAATTCCTTAATTATATTTTCACAGCCTTTACTCATTCATAATGCTTAATTACAACATGCAAAAGGGCATCAGGTTTGAACCCTTAATTAACCTAGCTCGCAAATATGGGCAGGTCATAATGGGTTAAGACAATAATCAGGTCAAGACTTAATTTAATCCAATTTTTTTGGGGCCGAAATAGGTTAGGTAATGGCCAATGGGTTATAAAATGGTATAAATTTTAGGAATCACATAGTTTTAATATGAAATTACAATCTATCCCTATTTAGTTTGTAATTACATTAATCCCTGAAAAAGTAAAACAAATCGGATACGTAATACGTAGCTCGGATACATTATAAAATAATATAGAATTAGGAGAGAAATAAGGGATTTTAGAGGTTTTTAGAAATAGAAGGGAATATTAGAAATAAGGGAAACATAAGACGTGTATTTCAGTAATTTTTTCTATAAAGAAAATGGGTCAAGATCCAACCCAACACAATGTTTACTAAGCTTAATTATTTTATTTGTTCTTTTAAACTATTTTAGTACCTAATAAAGTTATTTTTTCTTTATTATGACTATAGCCTATATATAACATATCAAATTGAAGAAATAAAATTTAAAATATTTTGACAAGATATCAAAGCAATTTTTAATGGGTTAGGCTAATGCATTGACGGGTCAGTAACCCACCCAAACTTAAATGAATTGGACGAGCTGAGTGAATTGGGTTTGATTTTTCCACTATAAGTAGAAACTCAACAATAAGTTGATTGAAAAATGTTAGAACGTACTCAACAATAGGATCTGTAGGTTTTTGATATCACAATAATGTAAACTCCTTAATTTATCATACTTAGGGTTGTATCATTATATTTATACTTAATTAGAGAGGAGTATACAAGTACAAGAAAACAATAATTTACTTTGGAGGTAACTAGTTATAGAAGGCAAAATAGGACAAGAAAAAAACGATAAATTGTGATAATGTAATAAGCTTGAGAATTGCACATGATATCAGTATCGTTTAATTTGATACAAGTAAACTTCACGTGTTCAATTATTATTTTTTATAAAAGAAAGGATCTCATTAGGATTATGTTATGATCAATTGCAAAAACGATTTTTTTTAAAACCACAAGAATTTTCATTTTAGACCAATAGTCACATGAATAGCAAATAGACAAATTAATTTGATATTTTTATAATAAAAAAATAAGAATTATGAAATTACGAAAGATAAGTTTTATGTAACTTGATTCAAAAAGAATTATGAAGATAGTTACACTTTCCATCTTAAGTGATCTTATAAAATTTTCAACTAATGATATCATTAAAGTTTTTTTAAAATTATTAATCGAAGTGAAAATTATTCTAATATTTTCAATATTATTTACCTTACGTACCCTAAAGTCTAATTACTTTCTTGAAGGTCCTACTATCTAACATATATATATATCATTCATACTTTAATATATAATTTATGGTGTGAATATATATATATATAAAGTTAGATTATATTTTGACCGTTTGAAAAGTGTTACCACATCTTATCCATTTAATCATTATGATATTTATTATTACAAAAAATGTATTTAGTGGACCTTTCAATAAAATAAAATGATTGGATTTATGAGTGGATTTTTCCACACAAAATCTTCTTAAATCTAACAAAAATTGCACTGTCGATCTTCTTTACGTAGAAGAGTATATATTGACTTTCAATTAAGGAGTTCAATTCCTCCGTTATAGTCAAGATATTTTAGATTAATTCCTCTATAGAAGAATTATTCCGCAATAGCGATAATAAAAATTGTAGAACTTCAATAAATTCACATTACAAACTAAATCGTACGACACTTGCTTTATATTAGAACAATACAGAAATGATGAGAGAAATTAATTTTGGAGATTTTATTTTTACAGATGTTTTGTTTGAATCGGTGAGAAAAGTAAAATAATAATATTTGCATACCGAAAACTAGGAAGTTTTCCACTATTGCAGTGAGAATCGATTTTCCACCATATGTTTTTCAGTAAGCTAGTTCAATAGGAGATGAATAGAAAAATTGTATTATATAACACAAATTTCTCACTAATTCACGGTGGAAAAAACATTGCTTCTAGTAGTAATAACAAGTTTGATTGATATTAAAAAATATTAGCTAGTAATATAATTCACTTTCGTTGAACTTTTAATTGAATAATTAAAGCATAACATCTTTAAATAAAATATGAATGGTAACAAAATAAGCAAATTAGAAGTGAACCTTATTAAGATTTAGCGCTCCTGTTTAATGATTGAAAAATTAATATTTTTAATGTTCAATGCGCATGGCTTGTGAATAGTTAAAAGGATAAAAGTACTTTTTTTACTATATAAAAGTGCTAAAACCTCACATTACTAAATAATTAAAAAAAAAACTCCCAATTTTTATAAATGGTCAATGTAAAGGCAGTGTTAGTTAACTCATTGGCATATTATGATAATATCTTCTTCTTTTTTATAAAGATAAATGGGAAAATAAAACTTATAGTAAAAAATAAAAATAAGAAAAAGATGAAAGTTGTTTGACTTAAAAAGAATCTTTATCACGCTTGCAATTATTATTGATTTAACGGATCCCACATAAATCTTGTCATGGAAAATATAGTAACTTTAAGGAATTGAATAGTATCATTGTCTATTTGACAATTCCATCTCTTGTAACTTCTTAAACTTTTGTAATTAGTTGAGACTCATTTGTAACTGATCAATCAAATTATGAGTTAGAAAAGTATGAGTATATGTATTGTTAGACATCTTTGTTAGACATCTTTTATGACTTTTGTGGTATATTTACCGTATGTTTATTACACGAATCATGAATCATTATATGTTATGTGCATTAAATTGCCATACTATGATCAGTTCATATTCAACTACTATATATGTGATCACATTCAGACTCGAAAGTAAGGAATATAATAATCCCCCTCCTTTTGTTTGTTGTCATGAGGGTCAGAACCCACGCTCAGCTTTCAGAACATTACATGTTTACACGAATCATGAATCACTATATGTCATGTGTATCGAATTGCCACATTTAAGATCAGTTAATATTCAATTACTGATGTGATCACATTCAGGCTCAAACATATGGAGCATGAATCACCCTCCTTTTGTGTGTTGTCACGGGGCCAGACCTAACAATCAACTTTTAGAAGATTGCATGTTTACACGAATCATGAATCATTATATGTTATGTACATCGAATTGTCATATTTATGATTTGTTCAAATTCAATTACTGATGTGATCACATTCAGGCTCGAACATAAGGAATAATCACCCTCCTTTAGTGTATTATCATGAGGGCCATACCCCTAGGCCACACTCAACTTTCAAAATATTACATGTTTACACAAATCACGAATCATTATATGTTACGCATGTTGAACTGCCACATTTATGATCCGTTCAAATTCAACTATGTACTAATGTGATTACGTAGGGCCAAACCCCACACTCGATCGGACTTAAGGTTATTATACATGCAATGGAAGATAAGCCACCAACTATCAAAAGATCAATTTTTATGTAATCAAACATTTCTATTGTATGATAATTAATTAGGAAACTAGTTTCTGTTCTAAATAAACAGATAAATTACAATTAGACAATATAATTCAACTTTGTCATGGTCAAAACTTGATCATCCTTATTCCTATTCTAATAAGCATGATTTTATTGGTTAATTGCAACTTTTAATAATTGAAATGACTATATGTTTGTTTTTTGTTTGATTTTAAAAAGTAATATTATTTATCTCATACTTCTCTTAATTTTGGGAAGCATTATTATGGTGATAATGGGTGGGGCTTTTTATGCAAAGCAAAAGAATATTAACTAGAGGTGAAGACCAAAAATTGTTTTATAGCATGCCTTTGTACAGTTGATATGTCACATTCCACTTTGACTATATTTTTTTCTTTTCACAAAAAAAAAAAATGCAAATGATTTGGTGATGGCCCCCCAAGTACCCCCACCCCCTTGTGACTTTTCACTATTTCTTTGATGGTTTTTTTGTCACTACACAAATACTTACATGAGTTCCATATTCACTCTAAATTAAATAATTGGAATAATGCATTTTTCATCACTTGATTACTGATAAATTTTGATTTTCGTCGAACTCGAAACTTCTAGTTAAGGATAAAGGAGTACTTATCAGTTACCACTCTATCACAATCCTTGTTGATGCACATATCTATTCGTGTGCACTTTGTTTCTTACTCTAGCTTATAATTTGTAATATTTCTCACTCGAGAAATCAAACCAAACATTCCATTTGTGTTTTTCGAATTGTATATGCATATAAACTGTATGAAGGATATATAAAGTATATGTTGTAAGTATGAAAAATTAACACCTAAAATATACTTAGATGGTATGTTTTACGTATATGTCAAAGTACCTCCCCTCCCGTCCTATTTTTTATTTTGTCATGTTGCGCTTTTCGAAAGTCAATTTGACTAATTTTTAAAGTTAAATTAGGCTACATTATAGATTATATTAATTTGATATTTTAAACAAAAAAATTAGATATTCAAAAATTATACAAAAAATACTATAAATTACAATTTTTTGCATATCAATATGATAAAAAAAATACATCATAAAATGTTAGTCAAAGTTTTAATAATTTGACTCTAAAAAAGAAATCTATGACAATTAAAAGTGGACAGAAATAGTATTTGTTATCGTCTATATTGAGATTTGAGAGAGTGCTCACGACTAGAGTCTTGTATATAAGGGTCCAAAATTAACAAGCCCATTTCAACCCTCATTTTGGGTCTGATTTTAACAGGCCCATTTTGAATGCTCGAAAACAAAATTCTTTAAAATAAGAACTTCAGTATGTATTTATGGTCAAATATAATTTCAAATTTTAAAGAGAAAAATGGTCGAATGCCCCCTTTTACATTTTATCGTTTATAAAAGGTATTCTACTATAGTACACGTTGATTAAATATGGAATTGGTACATAATTAATTAGCCAAGGCTTGGACCTACTTTTGCCATACGACATAAGTTCAGTGACACAAGCTATCCCACATGACATAATTTAACGACAGAACTTATGCCCCCAAAACATAAGTTCAGTAATAAAAAATATGTTCTAAAAAATAAGTTCAGTATCAGAATTTAGGCCTTAAGATAAAAATATTCTGAAAACTCTACCCTACAAATTAAAAGTTATGCTTAAGGCAAAATATTTTCTAAGAAGTTTTATCTGCGAAATTAGTTGCGTCCAACGAATTTAAGTCATAGCTAAAACTATTTTGGTCCATAGCAATAAAGGCAAAATTTTGAAATCATAAATATGAGCGACTAAATAAAATAGGGATAAGAGTCTGAAAAATATTTCAACTTTGGTCGAATTTGCTGTTGCGATACTAAACTCTCATGAGGACCTATTAACTCCCTAGACTATTTAATACCGTATTTTAAACATATATATTTGCCCACGTGGACATAAAAAATAATGTAAAATTATAAATAGTAATGTGTCCATGCGGGTACATATATACCTTTAAAAATACACTATTAAATAGTTCAGGGGTAAAAAATACGATATTAAATAGTTTAGGGAAATAATAGGTCTTCATGAAATTAAAGTTTAGTAATCTCAATAAAATAAAAGATCACCTCAAAATAGAAATAGAAATGTGCAAAAACTTGTTTTGGACTCGCTCTATACGGCCAACTTGCCTTATTTGCCGTATAGGGTTTGGCCGGCAAAATTAATAATGGGTTCATTAAAATTTAAAGATACTTTTTATATGAATATTTAGGTGAGGTAAAAATGGCTTAATATATAATTAGTCTTCTAAATTTGTTAGGCACTTTTAATAAAGTATTTCAATTAGATATTTTTAATATTTAAAAAAAATATAATGTGCATGTATTCATTTAATTATTAAATTAAATTAATCATATAAAATATGTTATCTCCTATTTTAGTTTGGTCTTCAATTTTTGTCCTTCAACTAACAAAATTGTGGCTGACAATAACCCTAACAATTGAAAAAAAGAATATCTCAAGGCGAAAGACATAAATTTAGTTTCAGAACTCACAAAGTTATGCTTTTTAGTTCTCTAAACTTTTACGAGAACAATGAAAAAATTCTCTAAACTTATGCCTTGCGAATTAGATATTACACAAGTTGGACATAAACTTTTACCTTGCAAAATTAAATTATAGTAAAAGATATTTTGACCCACAAATCTGCATCAAATCAAATAAAAAACATGTGCAAAAATTAAAGATTACCAATTTTAGAAAAATAAAATAAATAAAGATCACTCCAAAATTGGAACAACATGTGAAAAACTTTCAAACTACAATAAATATCATATAATTACTTAATCAAATCACCAATAAATGCATATCAAGATATTACATCTATTTATTACTTAATCAGTAATTTGATTCTTCTATAAATATTTTTTTACACTATTAATGTATAAAACTTAAATTTCATATCTTCTCCCTCTTATTTAAATAATTTTTTTACCTTTTTTGAAAATGAAGTTTGACTTTAGGCGTCAAATCTTATTAATACGATCTTGACTCTATCTATAAATAAGTGTTCTTTCCTCTCTCAAATTTTAGGTTTCTATCATATGATCAAAATATTTCTAACAAAAAATAAAAATGCAACAAGTGACATTGAACAATTGTGACAAGCCCATGCCGGCAATTGGCATGGGAACTGTTCTTTCATCTCGGCCGGGGGCGGACCCATCGGAGACGATGAAATCCACCATATTAGAGGCCATTAAAGCTGGTTATCGTCATTTCGACACGGCGTTTATTTATCAATCGGAAAAGCCTCTAGGAGAAGCCATTGTTGAGGCTATTCATCTTGGCTTTATTAAGTCAAGGGATGAACTTTTTATTACTACAAAGTTATGGTGCACTTTTGCTCAACGTGACCAAATTGTTGGGGCTTGTAAACTCAGTCTTAGGTAAGGGTTTTATATTATACCATTTCGATTTATGTGACAACATTATTATTTCTAGAGTCAAAAGCAATTTTTTTTAATTAATTACATTGAATTGTTCATATATATATATATGTAGAGAGAGATGTATATGTATATATTTCAGTTTTGAATACATCCTCTATATTTTAAAATCAAATCCTTGTACCTTTTATATTAAGAAAAAATTTACACTTGTAATTTTAATTTATTTGTATACACCTAGTTATGGATATATCTCATGGGGTAGGGGGATATGTAAGTGGAGAATTTTTATAAGTGTTCGATTTTAAAATATAGAAGATGTATCTGAAATTGAATTCATACACACATTTATGATTTTAGTTTATTTTTTGATACACTTGGGTATCAATATATCTCTGTCAAAGTAGATTTTTTTTTTGTATAAGGGTATAAATATTGATTTTAAAATACAGATGATGTATCTAAAATTGAATCATTTAGTGTAATTAACTTGTTTAAGACATAATTAGTACATTTCAAAATAACCATTACTCAATTTTTCTATTTTCGATTCAAAACGTTGTGAATTATCTAAAGTTTTGTAGCAAATAAATGTTCATATGTATTCCAAAATCTATCTAGTCGATATATTTAAATTCACAAATTTCATTTTGTGTTTAATTTTTTTTTTTATGCAGAGAATTGCAATTGGACTATGTGGATATGTATTTAATTCACCACCCTTTAAGAGTAAGTGAAAAAATACAAAAATTTCCAGTTCCAAAAGAATGATTCATCCATTGGATATTAAGGGTGTGTGGAAAAGGTATGGAAAGAATGCAAAAATCTTGGACTCACTAAGGGAATTGGTGTTAGTAATTTCTCTTGACAAAAAACTCGAGGAACTTCTTTCCGTCGCTAAAAATTCCTCCTGCCGTCAATCAAGTAAGTCAATTTTCTCGATTTTTTTAACTTCTCGAGAGAATAGGGAAGATAAATTGACTTAAGAGTCTGTTTGAATTAGCTAATTAAAAGTAGTCTATAAGTATAAGTGTTGAAAAATAAGTTTAGGTGCTAAAATTAATTTTATAAATAAGCAGTTATATAGAAAGAAGTACAAAAACTAATAAGAAGTACTTGACCTACTTAATAAAAACTTATCAATAGTTTTTCTTTTAAAATGGCTAATATGTCTTATATGTTTTTTACCAATAAAATAAATTTAAGAATATGTACAGGGAGAAAAAAAATGTAATGGAGAGGGAGTTGAGAGTTCTATTTTGGGAAGAGTAGTTTGAGAATTAAGAAAAGATATTAGGAATATAATAGTAAAGTATTTGTTAGCCAATTTTGGCGTATAAGTACTTTCGTTGTTTATCGAACACATAAATAAGTTTAAAGGTGTTTATAAGCTAATTTGATCATAAGCTAAAGAAATTATTACTGACCAATTTATAAGCTGACTCAAACATCCTCTTAATCAATCTATCTTTGGCTATGAATCCGGCCATATCTATTGCCTTCCACTCGAAATATATACAAATGAAAATTTTAAAATAAACAAATCTATCTCAATTATGAGTATAGTACTGCAAAACTTGTATATCTCAACTGACTTAAAATTCTAGACCTACCTCTGATCGCTCTAGGATTATTTTACATTTGAAAAGGTCAATAATTTTGCTTATTAGAAATATGACAATTCAATATAATGTTGGTCTCATAGATAGCTAATTTTGTTTTGTTGAGGTGGAGATGAATCCAATTTGGCAACAAAAGGAACTAAGGGAATTTTGTAAGGCAAAGGGAATTTACATAACTGCTTATTCTCCCTTGGGTGCATATAATACAATTTGGGGTAACAATAGAGTTATGGAATGTGATGTACTAACTCAAATTGCTAAATCCAAAGGGAAAACCACAGCTCAGGTATTCTTCTTGTTGGTTCTTTTTTTCTTGTCTAGTTTGCTTTTGTCTCGAATTATATTTTAATTGTAATAAGTCACGGATCATATAGTATGGTCTTTTCTATCTTTATTTCTACTAACGAGGACACTTATAACTTTCTCGATATTATCAGCCGAGGATTTAGTCTTTCAACATTCAATATTTCCTCTTTTGGTCCCAGTGAATTGCTCTTATAGTGAGAGGTTAACTATGTCCTCGAGTTTTCTTTATTAATAAAGTTAGTTGGTTAAATCATCTTTCGACTAATAAAGATTGTAGTAGGATAAATAAGATCTCTTCACTCTCAATAAAAAATTTCAAGTTTAAGTTCTGAATATGAAAAAAAAAAAATATTGGAGAGAATTTCCATTCAATAAGCCTTACGAACATAAATTCGAATGATTTGGGGCCCAACACAACTATCGAGGAAAAAGGTAAAAACAGAGAGGGAGAGAAATTCCATCTGACCTCTTCTTCTTTTTTTTGGTTGTAGTTTTTGGAAATGTTAAATTAGTATGAATTTAACCTATTATACATAGCAAGTTGTCAATCTTATTTTTAAGAATATTAATTCCACAAATGATAAGCAGATATCTGTATGTATTTATCTTTTATGTGACATGACATATAGTGTAAAAATTCTTCTATTCTATCGGTTCATAATGTTAAATAATTTTGTGAATTTAAAAACAAATATCTTTGCGAATACAAAAACAACAAATATTTAAATTTTAAATCCGTTTTTGTATATGCAGGTAGCATTAAGGTGGATTTATGAGCAAGGGGTAAGTCTTGTTGTAAAAAGTCTCAACAAGGAAAGAATGAAAGAAAATCTTCAAATATTTGAGTGGTCACTCACTCAACAAGACTTGGAAAAAATAAGTGAACTTCCACAGCACAAAGGTTTCATCATGGCTTCTTCTTTTGGACCTCATGATTTGGTGTTGCAATTAGATGCAGAGATCTAATTACATTTTAATCAGAGCTCAGTTTTAAGATTTAATTTAAAATTACTAGTTAGTCCAACTTAAGAATATGTTTTATCGATTGATTGTGATTTGGATCGAATAAATATTCAATAATATTATCATGATATCGATGAATGTCATTTGTTGTTGGTTATGTTGACTTTTGAGAAACGATGTAGCAGTTTTAGTACCCAAATTATTGTTATGTTGTGATTTTCATCTTTGTGTTATTCAATCAAGTGCATTTAACCTTTAATTAGTTTAATTGTGTTGAATTAGTCCTTGAAACTAACATTTCCATTTGCCATGAATTTTTGTTTTAAAATTAACAAAATGCCCACTTCACACCATTTCTTTGTTGATTATGAAATTGTTTTTTTTTTCCTAGAAAAATGAAAAAACCACTCTCAGATATTCTCTTATTTTCTTGTTGTGTTTTCAACTTCTTGATGTTTACTTTTTCTTGCCTATTTTTTTTTTAAAATGTGGTGGTTGGGTTAATTTCACAAGATATATGTCACATTTCATCAAAAATAGGTATCAGGTAACTTTGTTTGTCAAAGTTAGGACAAATTAATGAGAAGAAATCACCTTGTGACTTGATGGTTTTCAACTTACTTCATTGATCATTAGATCACACCCTTAGATATTCTTGTCAAGTTTGTTTTGTCTTGAGTTCTATATTCATTATAATTTCATCCTTCAGTCTAGAATTATAGCTGAATCTCTTTTATAATAGTTTTTTTTTATTGCTATAGTAAAATAATGTTATAAAGAATATTTAACATAATATAACATGAACGATCAATTTAAATAAGAATAATTATAGTAAGGTCTGACTTATATCATATTTTATATTTAGCTTCAAATATTTGATTGATCACTTTCTCGATAACAATAACTATTAACATACCTAAAATCATTTTGATCATGTGCCCAATTGATGTGAACTTCTATATGATACAACAAATAGTATTATATTATTTGAAATATGGTGTATCTCTTAATTTAATTTATTTAATGGTTACCTTTTTTAACCATATTTTAGTGCTTGTGATCTATATATTCTTTAGGTTGATTGCAGATTAACTAACATGTTGATAGTGTATTCATCTTTTATTTGACATGACGTGTAGTGTAAAAATTCTTTTACTACATCGGTCCATAAAGTTAAATAATTTTGTGAATTAAAAACAAACATATTTGTAATTACAAAAAAAATAAGAAATATTTAAATTTTAAATTCGTCTCTGTGTATACAGGTAGCATTGAGGTGGATTTATGAGCAAGGGGTGAGTCTTGTTGTAAAAAGTCTCAACAAGGAAAGAATGAAAGAAAATCTTCAAATATTTGATTGGTTACTCAGTCTACAAGACTTGGAAAAAATAAGTGAACTTCCATAGCACAAAGGTTTCAATTTGGCTTCTCGTTTTGGACCTCATGATTTTCTGTTGCAATCAGATGCAGAGCTCTAATTGTTATTGAGGATTACATTTCAATCAGAGCTCGATTTCAAGATTTAATTTAAAGTTATTAGTTAGTCCAAACTTAAGAATATGTTTTATAGAACGGTTTTTGGATTAAATAAATACTCAATAGTAGTGTCATCTTGATATCGATGGACGTCATTTGTTGTTGGTTACATTAACTTTTGAGTAACTACATATATAACAGTTTTAGTTTTAGTCCCTGAATTATTGTTATGTTGTGATTTTCATCTTTGTTTTATACGGCCAAGCGCATTTAGCCTTTAATTAGTTTAAGTGTGTTGAATTAGTCCATGAAACTAACTTTTCCATTTGCCATGAATTATTGTGTTTTAAATTACCAAATGCCCACTTCACACCTCCATTTCTTTGTTGAGTATGAAAATAATTTTTTCTAGAAAAACAAAAAAAAAACACTCCTCATTCAACTTCTTGATGGATACTTTTTCTTGTCTAGTTTTTTTTAAAAAAAGAATGTGGTGTTTGGGTTAATTTCACAGAATATATGTCATCTTTCATTTGTAATACATATCAGGTACCTTTGTTCATCAAAGTTAAGACAAATTAATTAGAAGAAATCACCTTGCGACTTGATGGATTTCAATCAACTATTTCATTGACCACTAGACCACATCCTTATCTATTATTGTCAAGTTTTGTTTAGTCTTGAGTTTATTTTCATTATAACTTTATTCCTTCAGTCTAGAATTACAATCAAACCTCTTTATAATATATTCTTATTGCTATAACAAAATAATTTCATAGAGAACATCTAACATAGTATAACATGAAAAAACAATTTAAATAAGAATTTGACCATTATAGTGAAATATTCTTATACATGACAATTATAGAGAGGTCTTACTATATATGGTATGATCTGTTGACTATACCTTATTTATCGACACTAGATCAGGGATCTCCCCCAAAATCAGGGATCTCCCATTATGGCTAACGGTCATTAGCTTGAAATCAGTAGATAATTAGGACTCTATTACTTGTATAAATATCTTGTAAATCCTACAGTTTTATTATTCAATAAATAGATCACAATTCTTTTATCTCTAATTGTTTTGGATCTCTATCGTTATTCAACTTGGTATCAAGAGCCTTGTTTTTTTTTTTTTCCCAGACCCTCACTACTCAGTTTTTTTTTTCCCAGTAAATTTGTTTCGTTCATCTTTGGTTCAGATTCTCAATCCATATCTATTATTCCTATAGTCATCTCTGAATCTATTCCTTGACTGATCCCTTCGACTTCTATTTTCCTCTTTGAATTAGGATGGATTCACGAGATACCTTGTCAACAAAATTTGGTGGGCATAACTATCCGATTTGGAAGTTCCATTTCAAAGCCTTCATTAGAGGCAAAGGCCTCCTTGGTATTCTGGATGGCTCAAAGGTTGTACCCACAAAAGACAAAGAAAAAGAGGCTTGGGAGGCTAACAATGGCAGAATTATCACATGGCTCGTCAATTCCGTCTCTGTTGATATTGCCATGGAACTGACATCTTTTGAGAAAGCATCAGAAATGTGGAGTCATCTACATACCCTCGGTAACCAACAAAATCTGGCTCGAGAATTTGAATTGGAAAGACTACTTGCAGAATCTATACAAGCTGGAAAAAATGTTCGTTGTTTCTATTCTGCATTACTCACATTATGGGCAGAACAAGATCAGGTTTTTTCCGCCTCTATTCCTGCGGCTGGATTGAAGGATTTCATGACTACGATGAAGAGGACAAGGACAGTCCAATTTCTAATGAAACTCAGGCCCGAGTTCGAGCATTTGCGTGCTAGTATTCTTAACGGGGAAAAACTACCAGCTTCGGAGGTGGTAGTTTCTGAAGTTCTTCGAGAAGAAACTCGGCTGAGTTCTCAATCTTCGATAAAGAATTCCCTTACCATGGACACTGCCTTGGCTGCATACAAAAGTTCTTCTTCCTCGGGCAACTCTAATAAGCCTGTTCAATGCTATCATTGCAAGGAAACAGGGCACATTATTTCCCACTGCAAGAAGCGAAATTATTGCAACTATTGTAAGAAAGATGGTCATATTATTCTGGAATGTCGTAAGAAATCTGGTCCAGGGAAATGCTCAACTCCTCATAAAGCCTTCCAAGCGATGGCAAGGGATGCTGGAACACGAGAAACACCAAGCACAAAAGTGCTTGATCGTAATGATATCTACAAAATGATACAAGAATCATTGGTGGCTGCTCTTCCTAATGCAATCTCTTCAGCTCTGACTGCTACTTATCCTGGTAAGACTAAAATTTCAGACTCAACGGTATGGCATATTGATTCTGCTGCATCTAATCATATGACAGGAAATCAAAAACTGTTTTCTGATTTATCTAAACCACGTTCTAGACATGAAATTGTTACAGCAAATGGTCATGTTTTAACTGCATCAGCTATTGGCACCATTAAACCATTTTCAGAAGTTCTTTGTGTACCAAAGCTTACTGCAAATCTTTTATCTGTTGGGCAACTTGTAGAACAAAATTTTTTGGTTATTTTTTCTCCTAATGGTTGTGTTATTCAGAACATATTGACAGGGGAAACGATGGCCAGGGGACGTAAGGTTGGCAGGCTGTTTCTTCTTCAATCTCAGGATACCAAACTCCATCAGTGTTTTCTTTCAGCTTCAAATAAAGATATCCAATTTTCAAATAAAATGTGGAACTTGTGGCATCTCCGTTTAGGCCATCCACACGCTTCTCGGTTAAATTTTATGCTTAAATCTTGTAATTTGTTGGGCAAACATTCACTGATTTTTCCCTCTAAATTACCTTGTCAAAGTTGTGCAAAATCAAAGAGTCATAAACTTCCTTTCCAATTAAGCAGTACTAATTATTCTACTCCTTTTGATTTAATTCATAGTGATATTTGGGGACCTTCTCCAATTATATCTCGTTTGGGATACAAATATTTCATTCTATTCATTGATCAAGTATCTCGTTATACATGGATTTTCTTCTTGAAACACAAGTCTGAGGTACCAAATATTGTCAAATTTTTTTATAACCTTATAGAAACCCAGTTTGAGAAAAAGATCAAGATTTTTCGTTCAGATTCAGGAGGGGAATATGTCAATATAAACCTCACTAATTTTTTTCAAGAAAAAGGCATAATTCATCAGCGTTCTTGTCCGTATACACCGGAACAAAATGGTGTGGTGGAACGTAAGAATAGACATGTTGTTGAAACTGCCTTAGCCCTTCTTGATACTTCAAATGTTCCAAAAATATTTTGGGTTGAAGCAATCCAAACATCTATTTATCTCATAAATAGACAATCATCCTCGATCATGAAACAAAATTGTCCTTATTTTATTCTTTTCAAGAAATTGCCTGACTATTCACATCTTAAAGTATTTGGCTGTGTGTGCTTTGTTCTTCTTCCGGATCATGAACGTCATAAATTATCTTCAAAAGCCGTTAAATGTGTTTTCTTAGGATACAATGATATTCAAAATGGGTATTTGTGTTATGATTCAACACGTCGTTCATTAAAAATCTCACGACATGTTATCTTCTTTGAGAATTCTTTTATTTATACTAACAAAGACTCACAATTCTCTACTATGTCTTTCCTGAATAAATTTTCTTCTCATGATACTGCTTGCCATAGCCACCTTGCCGTTGGTCCTTCGTCGACCATGTCCTCTACCACATCCGATACTACTTATGACTTTGATCCTTTTATTGATAATGATACTACTTCGGCTAATACTAATTCTTTACCTCACCCACATAATGCCTCATTAAATCTTAACAACCAACATTCTCCCACTCGTCAAAATAGCATTGACCCCACTTGACGATCATCTCGGCATGCCCCTCCTCCAGAACGATATGGATACTCAACAGGTGAATATGGTCGATCTTATGCCTTACTAACAACCTTGAATTCTATAGTTGTACCAAACTCTTACATGCAGGCTAGTGGTCAGAAATGTTGGGAGGATGCAATGCATGAAGAATTAGTTGCCCTTGAGGAGAATGATACATGGGATATGGTGGATAGACCAACAAATGCAACAATTATTGGAAGTAGATGGGTGTACTCCATCAAGATGAAAGCTGATGGATCCCTAGATCGATACAAGGCAAGACTAGTAGCTCAAGGATACAAGCAGGAATATGAAATCGACTATGATGAAACATTTGCTCCAGTAGCTAAGATGATGACCGTACGTATATTGCTTGCCTTAGCATCAATAAAAGGTTGGAAGTTACATCAACTGGACGTCAAGAATGCTTTCTTACATGGAAACTTGCAAGAAGTGGTCTACATGAATCCACCACCAGGTTATAAATATATTAAACTAAATCAGGTGTGTCGTCTTAAGAAATCCCTCTATGGATTAAAGCAGGCTCCTCGCTCTTGGTTTGAAAAGTTTCGCACTACAATCTTAGGTGCTGGTTTTACTCAAAATAGCTCAGATTATTCATTATTCTTACGTCGGACTACCTCAGGTATTACTATTCTTCTTCTTTATGTGGATGACATGATTATCACTGGAAACGACGAAGTTGGAATCTCTCATTTGAAAGACCTATTACACTCCTCGTTCAAAATGAAGGACTTGGGAAAGCTAACATATTTTTTGGGTTTGGAGGTAATGTCACGACCCGGGAGCACCCCCTAGTCGTAACCGGCGTACTCGACCTCGAAGAGGTCTAATACAAGCCTCTTAGCATTCATTCATCGCATAGACACTAAAACCATAAGGAATTAAAAACTTTCTTTACAAGGAAGACATTTAATTAAAAATAGCAAGCGGAAGACTTTCTAGACTTTATACATGATGTCTCATAACCATCTAATACTTTAGAGTACAAA
>NW_006239113.1:329708-334171 GCF_000226075.1 Solanum tuberosum | reverse complement strand
AGGTAAGCTATGGAAAGGAAGGCATACGATTGAGTCAACAAAAGTATGCAGAAGATCTAGTTCAATTAGCCAATCTTATTGATCATAAGAAGGTTCATACTCCAATGGAAGTGAATACAAAATACAAAAAGGAGGAAGGAGAGATTTTTGGAGATCAGACCTTGTATAGACGTCTAGTTGGATCACTTATATATCTTACTATGAGTCGTCCTGACATCTCTTATGCAGCACAGGTGTTAAGCCAATTTGTTACCAAGCCTTACAAGATGCACTACACTGCTTTGCTCAGGGTTATTAGATACATAAAATGTACTGTAAATCGGAGTCTCTTATTCCCATCATCTTCATCGTTGGACATGGTGGGATACGCTGATGCAGATTGGGCAGGATGCCCTGATTCAAGACGATCCACTACAGGTTGGTGCATGATGCTTGGCTCGTGCATGATCTCTTGGAAGTGCAAGAAACAATCTCGAACATCGAAGTCATCCACAGAGGCAGAATATAGAAGTATGTCTGCTGCATGCTCTGAAATCATTTGGCTGCGAAGGTTGCTATCAAAACTTGGCATCGAAATGAAAGGATCAACCACATTGTATGGAGACAACACTAGTGCAATCAGAATAGCAACAAACCCCGTTCATCATGAAAACACCAAGCACATAGATGTAGACTGTCACTACATTAGAGAACTGGTTGAAGATCGGAGTATTAGCCTGAAGTATATATCCTCTAAAGATCAACTGGTTGACTTATTTACGAAGGCCATGTCAAGAAGTAGACACAATTATCTGTTGTCCAAACTCATGTTTTGTGATACACAACATTAGTTTGAGGGAGGGTGTTGACTATACCTTATTTATCGACACTAGATCAGGGATCTCCCCCAAAATCAGGGATCTCCCATTATGGCTAACGGTCATTAGCTTGAAATCAGTAGATAATTAGGACTCTATTACTTGTATAAATATCTTGTAAATCCTACAGTTTTATTATTCAATAAACATATCACAATTCTTTTATCTCTAATTGTTTTGGATCTCTATCGTTATTCAACTTGATCTTCCGCCTTATCTCTGTTTCTTGTACTTTATGGGAATGTTATACAAGAACAATAACAATTCAGTATGATCCCTCAATTAAGATCTAAAAAAGGTAAATTATATGTATATCTTATACTTACTTACCTTCAAATATTTGATTGGTCACTTTCTCAACAACAACAAGAACATACTTATCCATTTTGGGTTTTGGGATATTGGGATTTGCCAGACTAGTATAAATCCTAACTGGTGGGAAATTTTGGGCTTACTTCAAAGCCTTCAAAGATAAAAATTGTTTTCACTTTTATTTTATTAAAAATAAATAAATAAGATGTTTTATTTTTTTTTCATTCCAAATAACTCATAAAATTTCAAACACAATTTTAGTTTGTATTTATGGACAAACATAATTTTATTTTTAAATTTTTTTTTCACTTTAAAAGTACATTTTTTAAAATACTTATAATTTTCATGATCAAATACCCCTTTACACGCATATAAAAGGTACTATAATATAGTATATATTGATTAATTATGGAACTGGTACATAATTAATTAGCCAGGGCTTGGACCTACTTTTGTCTTTGTTGAAAATTTCTTGGAAATTTGAGTTGGGTCATTCACATAAATGTTCCTATGGGTGGTCTTTAATTTTTTTTCTTGTTAAAATTGTTGATCTTTAATTTTTACCCTTTAAAATTTTAAGTAAAAAAAAATTCAAAAATGTCCCTAAAAGCAAAAAAACAAAACAAAACAAAACAAATTCCAAGGCACAAGTTTAGTTAAATTATGCCTCAGGCCTCAGACATAAGTTCAGTGACTCAAATTATGCTACAAGACAAGAAAAATTATGCCTAAGGCACAAGTTATGGCCAAGGCATAAGTGCAGACGTGGAGTGACACAAGTTATACCAGAAGGCAAAAGATATGTCTAAGACAGAAGTTTAGTATCTCAAGTTATGTCACAGGGCATAAGTTCAGTGGTACAAGCTATGTCACATAAGTTTAGTGACTGAAGTTATGCCCAAAGACATAAGTTTAATATAAAAGTTATGTCCCAAAAAATATGTTCGGTAACAAAAATTATACCTTAAGACAAAAGTTCACTAAAAATTCTACCTTGTTATGCATTAAGGCAAAATATTTTCTAAAAAGTTTTATTTGCTGAATTAGTTGTACGAATTTAACTTATAGTTATGAGTACTTTGACCCATAATTTTTTATTAAATGAACACAAGAGACAAAAATTTAAAATTATAAATTTAAGAGACTAGAATTAAAGATCGCCCCAAAATAGAAACGTGAAAAAACTTGTTTTGGACTCACTCTATACGGCCGAACTTGCCTTATTTGCGGGCCTGTATTGAACTCATTGTATAGGGTTAGGCCGGCTAAATTCATAATGAATGGGCTCATTCAAATTCAAACTATACTTTTAAATTTAAAGGAGACGTAGTTCACTATTATATATACTATTATAATTAAGTCAAGGGATGAACTTTTTATTACTACAAAGTTATGGTGCACTTTTGCTCGACGTGACCAAATTGTTGATGCTTGTAAACTCAGTCTTAGGTAAGCGTTATATATTATACAGACAATTATAAAAAGGTCTGACTTATATATAATATGATCTCCACACATAGGGGTTTGGCCGGAAATTTGAACTCACTCTATGGGGTTAGGCCGGCAAAATTCATAATGGGCTCATTCAAATTTAAACTATACTTTTTTTAAAAATTACAATTATTATTTAGGTGAGATAAAAATGGCTTAATATATAACTAATCTTTTGAATTTGTTAGAATATACTAGATAGATTTTGAACTTTTAATAAAGTATTTTAATTAGATATTTTTAATTTATATTTTTTTTTAAGTGCATATTTTCATTTAGTTATTAAATTAAGTTAATCACATAAAATATGTCATTTCCTATTTTAGAGTGATCTTTAATTTTTGTTTTTCAAGTAACAAAGTTGTGACTGAAAATAACCTTGAGTTTAGTTTCAGAACTCACAAAATTAATGCCTCTTAGTCTCTAAACTTATACAGAACAAGACAAAATTTGACAAAATTCACAAGTACAAGGTATGCCTTATAAGTCATAAGTTTAGTTTCAAAAATCCACAAAGTTCTGATTCTTTGTTCTCTAAACTTTTGCAGGACTATGCAAAAAAATTCTAAATATGCCTTGTGGATTAGAGGCTAGTATACTACACAATTTATGTTGAACCTAAACTTTTGCCTTGCAAAATTAAGTTATAGTCAAAGATATTTCGACCCACAAATTTTCATCAAATAAAAAACATGTGCAAAAATTAAAAATTACCAATTTTAGAAAAATAAAATAAAATAAAGATTACTCCAAAATAGGAACAGGAAAAACTTTTAAACTACAATAAATATCATATTATTACTTAATCAAATTACCAATAATTGCATATCAAGATATTACATCTATTTATTACTTAATCAGTAATTTGATTCTTCTCCCTCTTATTTAAATAATTTGTTTACCTTTTTTGGAAGTGAAGTTTGACTTTAGGCGTGAAATCTTATTAATATCTTATCTATAAATAAGTGCTCTTTCCACTCTCAAATTTTAGATCTATTTCATATGATCAAAACATTTCAACAAAATATAAAAATGCAACAAGTAACATTGAACAATTGTGACAAGCCCATGCCGGCAATTGGCATGGGAACTGTTCTTTCATCTCGGCCAGGGGCGGACCCATCGGAGACGATGAAATCCGCCCTATTAGAGGCCATTAAAGCCGGTTATCGCCATTTCGACACCGCGTTTATTTATCAATCGGAAAAACCTCTAGGAGAAGCCATTGTTGAGGCTCTACATCTTGGCCTTATTAAATCAAGGGATGAACTTTTTATTACTACAAAGTTATGGTGCACTTTTGCTCAACGTGATCAAATTGTTGGGGCTTGTAAACTCAGTCTTAGGTAAGTGTTATATATTATATTGTTTCGATTTATGTGACAACATTATTATTTTCAGAGTTAAAAGTAACTTTTTTAAAATTAATTACATTGAATTCTTCAGATATATATTTCAATTATGAATACATCTTCTATATTTCAAAACCAAATCTTTATACCTTTTATATTATGAAAAAAAAATTACACTTGTAATTTTAATTTATTTTTACACACTTAGTTATGGATATATCTCATGGGGTTGGGGGAGGGGATATGTAAGTGTAATAAGTGTTCGATTATAAAACATAGAGGGTGTATCTAAAATTGAATCATATACATATTTATAATTTTAATTCATTTTTGGGATAAGGGTCTGAAAAATACCTTAACTTTGGTCGGATTTGCTGTTACGATATTAAACTTTCATAAGGACCTGTTACCTCCCTAGACTATTTAATACCGTATTTTTATCATATATATT
>NW_006239113.1:313594-329490 GCF_000226075.1 Solanum tuberosum | reverse complement strand
GAGGTAATAGGTCCTCATGAAAGTTTAGTATCGCAACAGCAAATCCGACCAAAGTTAGGGTATTTTTTAGACCCTTATCCCTTCATTTTTTGATAAACTTATGTACCAATATATCTCATAGGGGGTGTAAAAAGTAGATTTTTTTTTTGTATTAAGTGTATAAGTATTGATTTTAAAATACAGATAATGTATCTAAAGTTGAATCATATTATAAAAGTGTTTAGTGAAATTAACTTGTTTAAGACATAATTAGTACATTTCAAAATAACCATTACTCAACTTTTTTATTTTCGATTCAAAATGTTGTGAATTATCTAAAGTTTTTTGCAAATAAACGTTCATATATATCCCAAAATCTATCTAGTCGATATATTTAAATTCACAAATTTAATTTGCGTTTAATTATTATTATTTTTTTGTGCAGAGAATTGCAATTGGAATATGTGGATATGTATCTAATTCATCACCCTTTGAGAGTAAATGAAACAATTCAAAAATTGCCAGTTCCAAAAGAAATAATTCATGCATTGGATATTAAGGGTGTGTGGGAAGGTATGGAAGAATGCAAAAATCTTGGACTCACTAAGGGAATTGGTGTTAGTAATTTCTCCTGCAAAAAAATTGAGGAACTTCTTTCCGTCGCTAAAATTCCTCCTGCCGTCAATCAAGTAAGTCAATTTTTTCAAAATTTTCAACTACTCGAGAGAATAGATAAGATAAATTGACTTAAGAGTATGTTTGAATTAGCTGATTAAAGGTGGCTATGAATATCCAACCATACCTATTACTTTCCACTCGAAATATATAAAATAAAATTTTTAAAATAGACAAATCTATCTCAATAATGAATATCGTAGAACTTATATATCTCAACTGACTTATAATTTTGAATCTGCCTTTATCTGATAGATGGCTAATTTTGTTTTGTTGAGGTGGAGATGAATCCAATTTGGCAACAAAAGGAACTAAGGGAATTTTGCAATGCAAAGGGAATTCACATAACTGCTTATTCTCCTTTGGGTGCATATAATACAATTTGGGGTGACAATAGAGTTATGGAATGTGATGTTCTAACTCAAAATTGCTAAAATCCAAAAGGGAAAACCACTGCTCAGGTATTCTTATTGTGTTTTCATTCTTCTTGTGAATTATAATTTTAATTGTAATTTTCATCCTTTAGTCTCGAATTATATGGTATGATCTTTTCTATCTTTATTCCTTCTAACGAGGACACTAACCTTCTCGATATTACCAGTAGAGGGTTTAGTCTTTCAACATTCAATATTTCACCTTTCGGTCCCAGTGAATTGCTCTTATAGTATTAGGTTTACTATGTCCTCAAATTTTCTTTAGTAAGAAATATGATTGTCATTCAATTAGACAAAGATATTCAAATATGAATAAAATAAAGAAAAATGTATACAATGTTCCTCCTCTTGGTGACTTTTAACTTGTGAAAAAAAGGTCAAATGAGTTTAGGGTGAAGGATCAGCAATGGAGCATTTTTGTTACAATTTTGTAATGTTAGGGGTTGTGGTGGAATGAATAGTGTAACAAAAGGTGTAAATAATCCTTTTTGCATAGTAAAACTTGAAGTAAAAGCTTGTGTTGGTTAAATCATCTTTCAACCAATAAAGATTGCGGTAGGATAAATAAGATCTCTTCACTCTCAATCAAACATTTCAAGTTCAAGTTTTGGATATGAAAAAAAAAATGTTGGAGAGATTTTCCATTCAATAAGCCTTACACAACGTGAATTCAAATAATTTAGCTTTAATGTGACATGACATACAGTGTAAAAATTCTTCTACTCTATCCATTCATAAAGTTAAATAATTTCGTGAATTTAAAAACAAACACCTTTGTGATTATAAGAAAAATAACAAATATTTAAATTCTAAATCCGTCTTTATTTGTGCAGGTAGCATTGAGGTGGATTTATGAGCAAGGAGTGATTGTTGTTGTAAAAAGTTTCAACAAGGAGAGAATGAAAGAAAATCTTCAAATATTTGATTGGTCACTTTCTCAACAAGACTTGGAAAAAATAAGTGAACTTCCACAACACAAAGGTTTCACTATGGCTTCTCTTTTTGGACCTCATGATTTTGTGTTGCAATTAGATGCAGAGATCTAATTACATTTTAATCAGAGCTCGGTTTTAAGATTTAATTTAAAGTTATTAGTTACTTCAACTTAAGAATATGTTTTATCGATTGGTTTAATTTGGATCAAATAAATATGCAATAGTGTTATCATAATATCGATGGATGTCATTTGTTGTTGGTTACATTAACTTTTGAGTAACTATATAGCAGTTTTAGTCTCGATTTTTCGTCTTTTGTGTTTATTCCATCACCTTTAATATTTTAATTAGTTTAATTAAGTGTGCTAAATTAGTCCTTGAAACTAACTTTTCCATTAGCTATGATTTTTTGCGTTTTAGATTACCAAAATGCCCACTACAGACCTCCATTTCTTTGTTGAGTATGAATATGTTTTTTTTTCTAGCAATATGTATCAGGTAGCTTTATGTATTATTGATTCGATTTATCAATTTTTGATTTTTAAATAAGCTAAACCAATAAGATAATTTTTTATCGATTTTGTTTCTTAACGGTTCGGTTTTCGAATTAACCAATAAGAAAATGCTTATAAAACAAATATATGACTTCTCTAATAAATTTGACACGACAAGATAATAATGTAACTTTACAAAAGCTCATAAAATAGAAATAATAATAACAACCATGAAAATAACTATACAAGTGTAACACAAAGAGAAATTAAGAGGAATATGATTCTTACTTTAGGTTTTAACGATTTGTATAATGTAAAGTTGTGAACTCAAAGTCACAACGAAATATGAATTGATGGCTAAATGACAAATACATAACTATTAAGATATTGAGATTAATATTTACTAATATGTATGTATATGTAAAAGTAGTAAATTACTATAGTCTTAACTCTTAATAATCATTTTAATTAGTTATTGCAATATTTACTATGCTGACAATACCAAAGAGTTGAACAGTTGCAAGAAAAAATGCAATTTATAACTTAATATAAACACACAAGATCATACATATATGTAATTTTATTTGAACAATGCTAAACAAGACAAGACGATTTTGTTGAACTTGATTTGCACCACATATATGTGCGTTATCACTACTCGTGAAATTTCTAATTGGACAATGCTAAACAAGACGAGATAATTTCTGAAAACAACGAACAAACAGAATGAGAAAATTCCGGTTCACAATTTGTTTAGCTCAATGCATTACACCAGGTACCCCTTAAAGTAAGCAAGTCATCACCAAGTAGCAGTAAATTAGGTAAAGAAAATGCTAGTAGTCGATGTTAACAACCACCATCCTACGAAGAGGAGTCGAGTGAAAGATAACTTCCATAAAGGGATCAATTCAGTTAAGATAGTCCCTAAGAATGAGAGATTAAAAGCAGAGGGTTTAGAGAATCTTACCGAAGGCATTTCCGATGTCTTGTCCATCTCCGAAAACTAGTATGACTGCAACACAGAGAATCATGAGGATGTAGTTAACTTCTGGTGAGTAAACCTCGCCTTCTTTGCTGGAGGATGTGTGAACTACCTTCACCCGAGGAAAATAATCCAACACAACTGACTGCTTAATAACCGAAAAGGTGGCTGAAATCAGAGACTGACTTGCAACTATTGCAGCTAATGTGGCTATCACAAAAATTGGCCAGTACACAGCAGATGGTATAAACTTGTAAAATCCATCAAAATGGTCATCGGGATTTCTAATCAGATATGCCGTCTGTCCTGCATATGTCAGCACCAATGATGGATATATAGTACAGAAAAATGCTATCTGCCAGAAAACAAGGTTCCTTAAATCATATAAACAAGCAAGAAGAAGAGACTAAGAGAAATTCCAAGACGTCGCAAGTATTTTTACCCGAATTGAACTCCTGTTGAAATGACCAAGATCAGCAAACATTGCTTCAGAACCTGAAAAATTAATGATATGATTGTACTATTAAACAAAGGATATTTTACTAATCTGCTTCAAACATCTTTATAGCCTTCCCAAGGTGCGGGAAACAAGAAGATCAGCATCTGTTGAAAACAAATAAAGGATTTCCCTTTTAGTTAGTGACTGCAGGGACATTCCATATTCTTTATAATATTTTCCACCTCCACTCATCTCCTTGCGAGTTTCTCTGGATATGAAACAAGACACCAGGTCTAAGCTTTTCCGGCCATGGGTAGACATTGCACACATGATAATTGGTCCAAAATTTTGCCCAATCTTAATAGCAAAGTAATAGGGAAAGAAAGTAAAAGAACTCAAAACATGAGGAAATGGATTTATATCTTAATCAAAATGAAGAACTTTTGCAGATCACACCAACAACAAGGCTTACCTGTAATGCATAGGACAGTACCACCAAGATATATCCATCCTTGTTTTCCATTTCTTAAGAAGAAGAGGACAATGTAATGGGGTGATATTGCCTTAAATATGCTCGGATAATGCTTTATGATACTGTATATCCCAACGAGAGGAGTGGTAAGAGTCCATGCACCCATGATAGGAGAGAACAGGAAGCTCACTCGTGAAGTACCAAATTTTTGCAGGAGGAATAGAACAATGAGAACGATTGCTGAGAGACCTTCGACCAACGCTGCAAGTAGCAAGCAGAGAAATTGTGAATATCGAGAGGGAGAGATGTGTTTACATAAATGGAACAATAAATATGTTTCGCATGATCTAGTGTTTAAAAAGGACTTGCAACCTGTCATAAAAAAGACTTACAACTTTCAGAAACTGCTCTGCGTCTCCTTTTCATCAATATCACTTATTGACCTTAAAGTGTTCAATCATTACTTCAAATAATTACTAGAACAAGGATTCAAGTTATTTCAATTAGCTTCCAGAATCGGACTCATGTAACATCAATATGTAAATCTGTGAAAGGTCGTCTTTTAACAAGCACAATACCTTAAAACCTGAGAAATTACAAGAATCAAAATTGTTCTTCTACCACTTCCCAATTACCCTCAAAATCATAAAGGCCTCTCCGTTCAAAGACAATTTTTTATTTATGACAAGGGAACCCAGAGCTGCTACCCTTAGGATGGGCATAGGGTACACCCCGCTTCAGTGTAATAGCCCGCAAATCACACAGGAGGGGTAAGCCGCACTAGGCAAGCCCCGTGCAACGAGCTCGACTGAGAAAGCAAAGAACAATATGTACCATACTGCATGCTGTCATACTTACATTTACTGACCGAGGAGAATCGTGCTCTTAAGCCATCCATTGCAGACAACACTAACAGAAAGAAGGGACAATTAATGAAACCGAAAATGAAAGAGGGAAAACTGACAAGCACTCAAAAGGTTGCTGAAAGTAAACTAAAAGGCCCAACACAAGCTAACATACCTGAGATGGCAGGTGTAAGTATGCCATCGCCAATAAGCATGCACGTACCCAACATTGCGATGAAAAGCAGTACCCTTCTGGCAATCAAACTCCTCTCACAAAATTTACCCAACCTACTTGGCTTTTTCGATTGGTTAACATAGGAATGGCTTGAATTCAAACTGGCACTATTTGAAGAAAGAATCCCAATATTTATATTCCTGCAAAGTAATGAATAAAGAGCAAACGTTCCACCTACAAAAGACCATGTTCTAGAACTAAAATTTCGATAATGATCACATCAAAAGCGAAATGAAGAAACACTGAAGTGTCTTTCAAAAGGAATTTCGACCAAAAGATAAAGAAAATTAAGAATGGAGTCAACATTATAAACATCCTTCATTAACACCTTCAACATTCTCCAAAAGATTAATCTTTCTTTTAGTATGAATACAAACAGACAGTTTCTTAAAACTCGAGTCACCTCACTACTAGAAATAAAGGTTTTTCCCACTTGCAAATAAGTGGGAAATTTGTGCTATAACATATGATTTTTCCACTCATTCCCCACTGAACCAGCTCCACTGGGAAAATGCATGGTAGGAAATAGATTCTCACTGAAATAGTGAGAAGTTGCCTATTTTTTCCATATGAAACAAGTCCCATTTTTTTTCAATGGGAAAATGTTGTCGTAAGTAGCAAAAGTACAAAGAGAGAGCGATCAGCAATACCTTCACCCTGATCATCAGCTTGGAGAGCTATGGTAGCATATTTGACAACACCAATCAGACTTAGAGTCCAAAACATTATGCTGTATATCCCCAAGTAATCATCCTCAGTTGGAGAGTTTAATGGCATTGATGGATATACATAGAGTGGAGATGTCACAAGACCCCCAAAAACAACTCCTAAGGTTTTGTATGCAAGTACCAACGTCTCCCATCGGCTAGTGTCCTAAACAAATATAGTTTCCGAGTAAAAAACAATGTCAAAGTACATCCTAGTAGAGACAACTTAACTTTGAACACAAAATTGTTTGTAGAGTCAACCATCATCATCAACAACTTTGCTGCAATTGAAAGATACCGCTATGTATAATGAAGGAATTGGATTAAGGAAATACCATCATCATCAACAACTTCACCTCAAATCACAATATAAGTGGAATAGTTGAAATTTCAAGAGTCAACCGCGTTTTTTCTTCGACCAAACTTTCTTTATATATCTTTTAAATATTTTATATTATAAATTATTGTGATTTATACTACTTTCGATGTAGTTTCCAAATACTACCTCTATTTCAATTTGTTGTCTTACTTTCCTTTTTTAGTCAGTTTAAAAAAAACTCTATTTCTTTTCTCTTTTTGGCAACACTTTAATTTCAACTTTCATGACATATTTAAAACCATAAGATTAAAAACATTTTGATACATTCCACATATCTTTAGTTTAAAGACCAAAACTCAATACAGACAAAAAAACACTAGGTGATTCTTCCCTTCTGTCCAAGCCTTGGTGTACAGAGCTATTTGGTACCTTTTGCTCGAGGTGACAGGTATCGCGTGAAATTAATCGAGCTGCGCAAAAAGCTCGTCATCAAAAAAACAAAAGACCATACAATTCAAAAGTATTTATTAAATTTCTTAAACTCCGTGTTAAGTTAAAAAATGAAAAAATAAATCAAAACAGAGAAAGCTAAGTGTATATCATTTCAAAAAAAAAAAAACTCAAAAGCCTTCTATGTCTGAATTCATAACCAAAATTTAAAACTTTTGAATCACGAAATTCCAACTGTATCACGTAAACTAAAAAGATATAGCAGTAGTTTGTGTGCACTCCGACTAAATGAATGTAAACATACAATGGAAGTTAAACACAGAGAGAAATCAAAATACTACAAAACAGAGCACAAAGTTCCATTTTTAAGAGGAAAAAAAAACACAAAACAAAGAGAGAGATATACAGAGCACGTGGAATGAGATGAACCACTGAACCTTTTGGTCATTGTTAATGGTTTCGCCGTCATGCACCGCCACCATAACGGCTGCATCTGACTGCACCGCCGTCAAGTCAGGCCGTCCGGTTTGTCGATCCATCGCCCACTCAATCCAATAAAAATCCTCAGACGAAATAAAAAAGAGGGTGGGGCACGTATAGTTTATTGCAGACTGAAGAGTGAGAGTTATTATAATTTTTTAATTAATCGCCACTCACCACAACCATCTCTAGCCATTTATCCCCTCCAATTGTCATACAAAATTTTAAAACTTATTGATATAGTATATAGTATTAGATACATTTAAAGATTACTATTACTACTTATATAGTGAATTATCTATCATTGCGTTTTCATCTATCACATAGTCGAGTGGATTGTGACGTCTCTAAGGAGGAAGGGAGGGTTCATCCCACATTGAAATTGAAATGAGAGAAGAAAGTGGAGAGTTGATAATGGGTGGAGCTTTTTATGCAAAGCAAAAGAATATGTCACATTCCACTTTGGAATAATGCATTTTTCATCACTTGATTATTGATAAATTTTGATTTTGATACAATTCGAAACTTGTAGTTAAGAATGAAAAAATATTTATCAGTTATTACGCCACTACAATCCTTGTTGATGCACATATCTATTCATGTGCACTTTGTTTCTTCTCTAGCTTATAATTTGTAATATTTCTCACTCGAGAAATCAAACCAAACATTCTATTTGTGTTTTTCGAATTGTATATGCATATAAACTGTATGAAGGATATATAAAGTATATGTTGTAAGTATGAAAAATTAACACCTAAAATATACTTAGATGGTATGTTTACGTATATGTCAAGTACTCCCTCCGTCCATTTTTATTTGTCATGTTGCGCTTTTCGAAAGTCAATTTGACTAATTTTTAAAGTTAACTTAGGCTACATTATTTCAATATTTTAAACAAAAAAATTAGATATTCAAAAATTATACAAAAATACTATAAATTACAATTTTTTGCATATCAATATGATAAAAAAAATCATCATAAAATGTTAGTCAAAGTTTTAATAATTTGACTCTAAAAAAGAAATCTATGACAATTAAAAGTGGACAGAAATAGTATTTGTTATCGTCTATATTGAGATTTGAGAGAGTGCTCACGACTAGAGTCTTGTATATAAGAGTCTTGTATGTTTTACAAAGGGGAATATTTTTCATGTTGGTGCACATATCTATTTTAATATCCTTGTTGGTGCACACTTTATAAATATTTTACAAAGAAAAAGTATTTATTTGTTATCACGCCATTACCATCCTTGTTGGTGCACATATCTATTCATGTGCACTTTGTTTCTTGTGTTCCTATCTAGCTTATAATTTGTAATATTTCTCACTCGAGAAATCAAACCAAACATTCTATTTGTGTTTTTCGAATTGTATATGCATATAAACTGTATGAAGGATATATAAAGTATATGTTGTAAGTATGAAAATTAACACCTAAAATATACTTAGATGGTATGTTTACGTATATGTCAAGTACTCTCTCCGTCTATGTTTATTTGTCATGTTGCGCTTTTCGAAAGTCAATTTGACTAATTTTTAAAGTTAAATTAGACTACATTAATTCGATATTTTAAACAAAAAAAAATTAGATATTCAAAAATTATATGAAAAATACTATAAATTACAGTTTTTTGCATATCAATATGATAAAAAAAAAAAATACATCATAAAATGTTGGTCAAAGTTTTAATAGTTTGACTCTAAAAAAAAAACTATGACAATTAAAAGTGGACAGATGTAGTATTTGTTTGTAAAAATTAGGCAAATGCCATAGTATAAGAAAGAAATTACTTCCTTTCCCTACTCTTTCATTAATTACCAAAAATCCCTTTTTTTAGTGTTTTTCGGATACATAATATAGCAGCGCGGATACTTTAATTAATAGCGCGGATACTTTAATTAATAACGGTATACTTTAATTAATAACGGGCGGATACTTAAATTAACGGGCGGATGCATAATATAGCAGCACGGATACTTTAATTAATAACGGGCGGATACTTAAACTAATAAAGTATCCGGTTAAGTTGAATTGGGGGAAAATAAGGGATTTTTGTATTTTAGTAAAAGAGTAGGGAAATATTGAGAATAGGTAAAGAAGTGTTGTGTATTTAAGTAATTTTTCCTAATTTGTTATCGTCTATATTGAGAGAGTGCTCACGACTAGAGTCTTGTATATAACGGTCCAAAATTAACAAGCCCATTTCAACCCTCATTTTGGGTCTGATTTTAACAGGCCCATTTTGAATGCTCCAAAAAAAATTTCTTTAAAATAAGAACTTCGGTATGTATTTATGGTCAAATATAATTTCAAAATTTAAAGTGAAAAATGGTCGAACGCCCCCTTTTACATTTTATCGTTTATAAAAGGTATTCTACTATAGTACACATTGATTAAATAAAAACAAAATTTTGAAATCATAAATTTGAGCGACTAAATAAAATAAAAAATCACCACAAAAGAGAAATAGAAATGTGCAAAAACTTGTTTAGGTGAGGTAAAAATGGCTTAATATATAATTAGTCTTCTAAATTTGTTAGGCACTTTTAATAAAGTATTTCAATTAGATATTTTTATTTTATTTTTAAAATATAATTTGCATGTTTTTATTTAATTATTAAATTAAGTTAATCATATAAAATATGCTATCTCCTATTTTAGATTGGTCTTTATTTTTGTCCTTCCACTAACAAAATTGTGACTGAAAATAACCCTGACAATTGAAAAAAAGAATATCGCAAGGCGAAAGACATAAATTTAGTTTCAGAATTCATAAAGTTATATTTTTTAGTTCTCTAAACTTTTATGAGAACAATGAAAAAATTCTCTAAACTTATGCCTTGCGAATTAGATATTACACAAGTTGGACATAAACTTTTACGTTGAAAAATTAAATTATAGTTAAAGATATTTTGACCCACAAATCTGCATAAAATCAAATAAAAAACATGTGCAAAAATTAAAGATTACCAATTTTAGAAAAATAAAATAAATAAAGATCACTCCAAAATTGGAACAATATGTAAAAAACTTTCAAACTACAATAAATATCATATAATTACTTAATCAAATCACCAATAAATGCATATCAAGATATTACATCTAGTTATTACTTAATCAGTAATTTGAGTCTTCTATAAATATTTTTTTACACTATTAATGTATAAAACTTAAATTTCATATCTTCTCCCTCTTATTTAAATAATTTTTTACCTTTTTTGGAATTGAAGTTTGACTTTAGGCGTC
The DNA here is from genome assembly GCF_000226075.1 of Solanum tuberosum. Lineage (NCBI taxonomy): Eukaryota > Viridiplantae > Streptophyta > Magnoliopsida > Solanales > Solanaceae > Solanum > Solanum tuberosum. Next base: position 318,797 of record NW_006239113.1, on the reverse strand, counting down.
AAATCTTATTAATACGATCTTGACTCTATCTATAAATAAGTGTTCTTTTCTCTCTCAAATTTTAGGTTTATATCATATGATCAAAATATTTCTAACAAAAAATAAAAATGCAACAAGTGACATTGAACAATTGTGACAAGCCCATGCCGGCAATTGGCATGGGAACTGTTCTTTCATCTCGGCCGGGGGCGGACCCATCGGAGACGATGAAATCCACCATATTAGAGGCCATTAAAGCTGGTTATCGTCATTTCGACACCGCGTTTATTTATCAATCGGAAAAGCCTCTAGGAGAAGCCATTGTTGAGGCTATTCATCTTGGCTTTATTAAGTCAAGGGATGAACTTTTTATTACTACAAAGTTATGGTGCACCTTTGCTCAACGTGACCAAATTGTTGGTGATTGTAAACTCAGTCTTAGGTAAGGGTTATATATTATACCGTTTCGATTTATGTGACAACATTATTATTTCTAGAGTCAAAAGCAATTTTTTTTAATTAATTACATTGAATTCTTCATATATATAGAGAGAGATATGTATATGTATATATTTCAGTTTTGAATACATCCTCTATATTTTAAAATCAAATCCTACCTTTTATATTAAGAAAAAATTTACACTTGTAATTTTAATTTATTTTTATACACCTAGTTATGGATATATCTCATGGGGTAGGGGTAGGGGGATATGTAAGTGCAGAATTTTTGTAAGTATTCGGTTTTAAAATATAGAGGATGTATCTGAAATTGAATTCATACACACATTTATTATTTTAATTTATTTTTTGATACACTTAGGTATCAATATATCTCTGACAAAGTAGATTTTTTTCTGTATAAGGGTATAAATATTGGTTTTAAAATACAGATGATATATCTAAAATTGAATCATTTAGTGTAATTAACTTGTTTAAGACATAATTAGTACATTTCAAAATAACCATTACTCAATTTTTCTATTTTCTATTCAAAACGTTGTGAATTATCTAAAGTTTTGTAGCAAATAAATGTTCATATGTATTCCAAAATCTATCTAGTCGATATATTTAAATTCACAAATTTAATTTTGTGTTTAATTATTATTTTTTATTTAGAGAATTGCAATTGGACTATGTGGATATGTAACTAATTCACCACCCTTTAAGAGTAAGTGAAAAAATACAAAAATTTCCAGTTCCAAAAGAATGATTCATCCGTTGGATATTAAGGGTGTGTGGGAAGGTATGGAAGAATGCAAAAATCTTGGACTCACTAAGGGAATTGGTGTTAGTAATTTCTCTCGCAAAAAACTTGAGGAACTTCTTTTCGTTGCTAAAATTCCTCCTGCCGTCAATCAAGTAAGTCAATTTTCTCAATAATATATATAATAGCACTTATATATCCCAACTGATTTAAAATTCTGAATCTGCCTCTGATCGCTCTAGAATTATCACTATTGAAGTTTGTTTGATAGATGGCTAATTTTGTTTTGTTGAGGTGGAGATGAATCCAATTTGGCAACAAAAGGAACTAAGGGAATTTTGTAAGGCAAAGGGAATTTACATAACTGCTTATTCTCCCTTGGGTGCATATAATACAATTTGGGGTCACAATAGAGTTATGGAATGTGATGTATTAACTCAAATTGCTAAATCCAAAGGGAAAACCACTGCTCAGGTATTCTTCTTGTTGGTTCCTTTTTTCTTGTCTAGTTTGCTTTTGTCTCGAATTATATTTTAACTGTAATAAGTCATACAGATTATATAGTATGGTCTTTTCTATCTTTATTCTTTTTAACGAGGACACTAACCTTCTCGATATTATCAATCGAGGGTTTAGTCTTTCAACATTCAATATTTCCCCTTTTGGTCCCAGTGAATGGCTCTTATAGTGAGAGGTTAACTATGTCCTCGAGTTTTCTTTATTAAAAAAATTAGTTGGTTAAATCATCTTTCGACTAATAAAGATTATAGTAGGATAAATAAGATCTCTTCACTCTCAATCAAAAATTTCAAGTTTAAGTTTTGAATACGAAAAAAAAATTATTGGTGAGATTTTCAATTCAATAAGCCTTACGAACATAAATTCCAATGATTTGTGGCCAACACGACTATCGAGTAAAAAGGTAAAAAAAGACAGGGAGAGAAATTCCATCTGACCTCTTCTCTTTTTTTTTTTTTGTAGTTTTTGGAAATGTTAAATTAGTATGAATTTAACCTATTATACATAGCAAGTTGTCAATCTTATTTTTAAGAATATTAATTCCACAAATGATAAGCAAATAATTGTATTTATCTTTTATGTGACAAAACATATAGTGTAAAAATTCTTCTACTTTATCGGTTCATAATGTTAAATAATTTTGTGAATTTTAAAACAAACATCTTTGCGATTACAAAAAAAAATAAAATTTAAATCCGTCTCTATATATGCAGGTAGCATTAAGGTGGATTTATGAGCAAGGGATGAGTCTTGTTGTAAAAAGTCTCAACAAGGAAAGAATGAAAGAAAATCTTCAAATATTTGATTGGTCACTCACTCAACAAGACTTGGAAAAAATAAGTGAACTTCCACAGCACAAAGGTTTCATCATGGCTTCTTCTTTTGGACCTCATGATTTTGTGTTGCAATTAGATGCAGGGATCTAATTACATTTTAATCAGAGCTCAATTTCAAGATTTAATTTAAAGTTACTAGTTAGTCCAACTTAAGAATATGTTTTATCGATTGATTTTGATTTGGATCGAATAAATACTCAATAATGTTATCATGATATCGAAGAATGTCATTTGTTGTTGGTTATGTTGACTTTTGAGAAACTATGTAGCAGTTTTAGTCCCCAAATTATTGTTATGTTGTGATTTTCATCTTTGTGTTATTCAATCAAGTGCATATAACCTTTAATTAGTTTAATTGTGTTGAATTAGTCCTTTGAAACTAACATTTCCATTTGCCATGAATTTTTGTTTTTAAAATGTCACACCCCAAATCCGGATGTGATGGCACGTGTCCATTTCCCACCGGACACGTCAGCCTAACCCAACCACAACGATAGAGAAGTAGAAATACGAGAATAAAAGATAATAAATAAGCGGAAGACTTTAATTAAGACTCAACACTACCCAGAATTGGTTGTCACATGTACAAACCTCTAAATACAGAATTCGAATAAAAATATACAAGTCTCAGAGTATAGTTCTCGAATAGAACAAAACTGAAAGTAAAGATAACTCAAGGGCACGTCTGGAATGAACCGCTACCTCTCGAGTATGTCCCAAAGCTCAATCTGCTAAAGAAAATACTAAGCCGAATCTGAGAGAGCTGTCAACCTACACAATTGTGTAGAAGCAAGGGTGAGTACCGAAAACCACAGGTACTCGCAAGTAACACTAAACTAAGCTAAACTAGCAGCTACAAACAACTTCTTTCAATCCCAACCGAACCACCGAAACTTCATTCTAACAGCGAACCAACAACCTATACTACACAATTCATAATCAACATATATATCCAACAGTGTCTCAAAATCAACCTCATATCCTCATATAAGAGCAAATAGATCATATATCACATGAAGAGGGGCAAATAGGTAAAATCCACACACCACAGACAAAGATGAAGTGAAATGCGATGCAAATGCAATAATGATGTCATGTAGTCGTGATGCATGTCTGTCCTACGATACACATCTGTTGACGTAATCAGTCCGCGCTGAATACTCAAATCAGAACCCATGGGGGCCACACATGGACCATGTATCACCGCCGGAACCAGATCCCATCGGCATCCAAATCGCTAGACGGAGCTAGTCCATCTCATATATCTCTAGCCGGAGCTAGTCTCAACTGTGTCTCATATCCATCCATCCTCATATCAGTGTCTCAGAACTCATGCAACAGATAGTTCACACATGGGATGAATAATGAATATGCACATGTCATCAATCACAATCATATCACGATCACATCATAGTATTACACATCATCTGTCTCAATCACAACCATATCACGACCACATCATAGTATTACACATCATCTGTCTCAATCACAACCATATCACGACCACATCATAGTATTACACATCATCTGTCTCAATCACAACCATATCACGACCACATCATAGTATTACACATCATCTGTCTCAATCACAACCATATCACGACCACATCATAGTATTACACATCATCTGTCTCAATCACAACCATATCACGACCACATCATAGTATTACACATCATCTGTCTCAATCACAACCATATCACGACCACATCATAGTATTACACATCATCTGTCTCAATCACAACCATATCACGACCACATCATAGTATTACACATCATCTGTCTCAATCACAACCATATCACGACCACATCATAGTATTACACATCATCTGTCTCAATCACAACCATATCACGACCACATCATAGTATTACACATCATCTGTCTCAATCACAACCATATCACGACCACATCATAGTATTACACATCATCTGTCTCAATCACAACCATATCACGACCACATCATAGTATTACACATCATCTGCCTCAATCACAACCATATCACGACCACATCATAGTATTACACATCATCTGCCTCAATCACAACCATATCACGACCACATCATAGTATTACACATCATCTGTTTCAACATCAATGTCTGTATCAATCATAGCCTACTCATGCTCTTCTATCCCCTCAATATCAGTTATCACATGACTTATTCAACAAATTCAAGTCACATATAACACATTTAGCTCGTTTTATTCCCCATCTTTCATTTACAACAATTTCAATCAACAAATAAAACCCATCCTCAATCCCCATTACTCCCCAACACAATTAGGAAAGTAGTCATGCGTAGTCTAAGAGTTTAACAAAGTTTAGAAGTCACTTGCCTCAAAACACTTCAACTAGTAACTCAAATTTGAGTTTTACCCTTCCGAGCACGCTCCAAATCACCACAATCTATTCATAAATGGAATCCCACAATAAATACGAATCTAACAACACCAATATCGTGAAATTTGGAGAACAAGGGTAAAATGGTCAAAAATCTCGTTCCGGAAAATATTCTCGAAATCTGGAAATTTTTAGTGAAAAATGTTCCCCAAGAAATTTAGAATCCAATAGTGAAAACCGTTTCGAAAAAGGAGTTGAAATGAGTTCACAAACTCAAATTTTCTATTAAATTCAGATTAGGCAAAAGCCCCCAAATTTTACAGTTGAG
>NW_006239113.1:307322-312844 GCF_000226075.1 Solanum tuberosum | reverse complement strand
AAATCCGATTCGAGTCTCGAAACTCCAAATGACTCGAAATAGCACTTTTAACCAAACTTTAACTCTTAAAAACTCAACTTTCCAAAAACTCAACTTTTCATCAATTTTCCTTCAAACCAACTTCGAAAGTACAACAATTAGGACTCGGGGCAACTATCGGGAGGGGTAAAACGGTCATTTTATGAAAATTTCCAAAAATGACCTTTAGGGTCATTACATAAAATTAACAAAATGCCGACTTCACACCTCCATTTCTTTGTTGATTATGAAATTTGTTTTTTTTCCTAGAAAAATGGAAAAACCACTTCTCAGGTATTCTCTTATTTACTTTGGGCTAATTTCACAAGATATATGTCACATTTCATTAGCAATTGGTATCAGGTAACTTTGTTCGTCAAAGTTAGGACAAATTAATGAGAAGAAATCTTCTTGTGAATATATTGATGGTTTTCAGCAAACTGTTTGTCAGCGCCTCTCTCTCTCAAACTCTCGCTCGCCACTCTCCTCTCTCGCTCACTCCCTCTGTGCTCGCCTCTCTCGCTTTATACAACAGATCGAAGTGTATAAATTGTGTTTCTGTTTGTATAAAGCGAGAGAAAATTGTATATACACATGCAAATACATATATATTCGTCCTATACACTTATAATTATACAATAAAAATATTCCCCTGCCCAGTTTTATGCTTGTATAATGTATAATTTATGTTTGTCAACGATTTATACAAACGACAGACTAACAACAATTTATATGTTTTTGTTTGTATAAAGCGAGAGAAAATTGTATATACACATGCAAATACATATATATTCGTCCTATACACTTATAATTATACAATAAATAAATTTCCCTGCCCAGTTTTATGCTTGTATAATGTATAATTTATGTTTGTCAACGATTTATACAAACGACAGACTAACAACAATTTATATGTTTTTGTTTGTATAAAGCGAGAGAAAATTGTATATACACATGCAAATACATATATATTCGTCCTATACACTTATAATTATACAATAAAAATATTCCCCTGCCCAGTTCTCTTTTGTCTCTCTCTTTCTCGTTATACACAACAGAATTGTATAAATTGCGTTTTCTGTTTTGTATAAAGCGCGAGAAATTGTATATACACATGCAAATACATATATATTCGTCCTATACACTTATAATTATACAATAAAAATATTCCCCTGCCCAGTTTTTATGCTTGTATAATGTATAATTTATGTTTGTCAACGATTTATACAAACGAGAGGCTAACAACAATTTATACAAATGGCCTGCCAGCGAAATTATACAATTCTGAAGAGGAGCCAACGAATTATACAATTGCTTCTTTTTGTATATATGTATAGAGAATTATACATATATATGTTTGTTATGGAGCGCAATTATGCAAACTTTGCTATATCATACAAATATGATTTTTTTGTTAGCTATATGTGAAAGTTTCTCTTTTCAATTTACTTTATTGACCATTAGATCACACCCTTAGTTATTTTGTCAAGTTTGTTTTGTCTTGAGTTCTATTTTCATTATAATTTCATTCTTCAGTCTCGAATTACAGCTGAATCTCTTTAATAATAATTTTTTTTATTGCTATAGTAAAATAATGTTATAGAGAATATTTAACATAAAAATAGCTGAAGGATCAATTCAAATAATAATTTAACTATTATAGTGAAATATTCTTATACAGATAATTATAGTAAGGTCTGACTTATATCATATTTTATTTTTAGCTTCAAATATTTGATTGATCACTTTCTCGATAACAATAACTATTAACATACCTAAAATCATTTTGATCATGTGCCCAATTGATGTGAACTTCTATATGATACAACAAATAGTATTATATTATTTGAAATATGGTGTATCTCTTAATTTAATTTATTTAATGATTACCTTTTTTAACCATATTTTGGTGCTTGTGATCTATATATTCCTTAGGTTGATTGCAGATTAACTAACATGTTGATAATATATATAAAGGCTTTTGTCTATTATACACTGACCAGGCCAATTTAGTATATACTTCACCACTTTGAATTTTATGGTTTTGAAATTTGTAAAGACTTGTCAAATTCAACAAACATAAAAGGTGGTGGCCTATAATCAAATGGATTAATTGCAAATCATACTGATTTATAATTAATTATTCAAGTGGTTGATTGAAACAATTTATTTTGGTTTATAATAGGGATTTGGGTTTGAAATTCTTGTTCAAATTCAGGATTTGTGAATTATGGGGTACTAGTTCAAATTATAAATTAACTTCTCTTTTATTAATTTATCACTAGTTTATTGTAAAAGATTACCACTCGCATAAAGAAATAACAAGTGCAGAAATAAAAATAGAGCAACAAAATGTATAGAAATAGAAATTTATTATATAGATGGTCGTGAAGCTTATGAATTTCTTATGAAGATTATGTATAGTAATGAACGACAATTTGATGATTAATAGACTCGGGGAGTGAATATCTAATAGTTTTGGATATTAGATTTTGAGAAAGTAATCTCCAACTTTGGTAAAAAAAATTGATTGACATTCCTAAACACACCAAAAAAAATTGGATTGTAACATTTTAAAACTATTTCCGAGATTTAAGGTGTGTATTGATTGGGTCAGGTCAGATCAATTTTGAAATTTATTGGTCTAACTTATTGGTTGTATAATAAATATCATATTATTACTTAATCAAATTACCAATAAATGCATATCTTATCAAGATATTACATCTATTTATTACTTGACCAGTAATTTGATTCTTCTATAAATATATTTGTTTTACTCTATTAATATATAAAACTTAAATGTCATATCTTCTCCATATTATTTTTAAAAAAAATTTAAATATTTTTTAGATTAAAATTTGACTTTAGTCCTCAAATCTTGTCGAGACCTATAAATAAGTGCTCTTTTCTATCTCCAATTTTAGGTTTATATCATATGATCAAAACATTTCAACAAAAAATAAAAATGCAACAAGTGACATTTAAAAATTGTGACAAGGCCATGCCGGCAATTGGCATGGGAACTGTTCTTTCATCTCGGCCGGGGGCGGATCCATCGGAGACGATGAAATCCGCCCTATTAGAGGCCATTAAAGCTGGTTATCGTCATTTCGACACGGCGTTTATTTATCAATCGGAAAAGCCTCTGGGAGAAGCAATTGTTGAGGCTATTCATCTTGGCTTTATTAAGTCAAGGGATGAACTTTTTATTACTACTAAGTTATGGTGCACTTTTGCTCAACGTGACCAAATTGTTGGTGCTTGTAAACTCAGTCTTAGGTAAGGGTTATATATTATATGATTTAGATTTATTGGAAATATTATTATTTCTAGAGTCAAAAGCAATTTTTTTCAAATTAATTACATTGAATTCTCCAAGATAATACATATTTCAATTTCGAATACATCCTCTATATTTTAAAATCAAATCCCTATACCTTTTATATTATGAAAAAAAAATTACACTTGTAATTTTAATTTATTTATACACACTTATATCTCATGGGGTAGGGGGGATTTTTATAAGCGTTCGCTTTTAAAATATAGAGGATGTATCTGAAATAATCATATACACATTTATGATTTTAATTTATTTTTGATACACTTAGGTAACGATATATCTCTGTCAAAGTAGAATTTTTTTGTATAATTAAGGGTATAAATATTGATTTTAAAATACCTATGATGTATCTAAAATTGGATCATTTAGTGTAATTAACTTGTTTAAGATATAATTAGTACATTTCAAAATAACCATTACTCAACTTTTCTATTTTCGATTCAAAACCTTGAGAATTATCAAAGTTTTGTAGCAAATAAATGTTCATATGTATTCCAAAATCTATCTAGTCGATATATTTAAATTCACAAATTTAATTTTGTGTTTAATTATTATTTTTTATTTAGAGAATTGCAATTGGACTATGTGGATATGTATCTAATTCACCACCCTTTAAGAGTAAGTGAAAAATACAAAAATTTCCAGTTCCAAAAGAAATAATTCATCCATTGGATATTAAGGGTGTATGGGAAGGTATGGAAGAATGCAAAAATCTTAGACTCACTAACGGAATTGGTGTTAGTAATTTCTCTCGTAAAAAACTTGAGGAACTCCTTTCTGTCGCTAAAATTCCTCCTGCCGTCAATCAAGTAAGTCAATTTTCTCAATAATATATATAATAACACTTATATATCCCTACTGACTTAAAATTCTGAATTTGCCTCTGATCGCTCTAGAATTATCTTTACATTTGAAAAGTCACTATTTATGTTTGTCTGATAGATGGCTAATTTTGTTTTGTTGAGGTGGAGATGAATCCAATTTGGCAACAAAAGGAACTAAGGGAATTTTGTAAGGCAAAGGGAATTTACATAACTGCTTATTCTCCCTTGGGTGCATATAATACAATTTGGGGTCACAATAGAGGAGTCCGGAACCTAAAGGGCAAAAAAAAAGGTCAAAAATTCCAAAAGGGCACATCACTTTTTATTCTAACCAAAAGGGCAAAATCGCTGCCCTAGCAGCGATTTCGTACTAAAAAAATTTCTTTTTTTTAATTAAAAATCGCTGTCACAGCAGCGATTTTGTAAAAAAAATAAATTATTTTTTATTATTATTAAAAATCGCTGCATTGTAAAAAATTTTTTTATTTTTTTTGCAGTGGCAACGATTTTAGGTCAGAATTATTTTTTTCCTTACACATTGCTGCAGGGGCAGCGTTTTTCATGCCGAGTGCTATTATTTTCATGCCTATTATTACTTATTAATAATATAAAAATGATAAACAAGACGACAGTATACTCAATAAAATTGTTGAAGCATGAGGCAAATTGAATCATACACACAATTATAATTTTAATTTATTTTTGATAAACTTATATACCAATATATCTCATAGGGGTTGTAAAAAGTAGATTATTATTTTTTTGTATAAAGGGTATAAGTATTGATTTTGAAATACATATGATGTATCTAAAATTGAATCATATTATAAAAGTGTTTAGTGAAATTAACTTGTTTAAGACATAATTAGTACATTTCAAAATAACCATTACTCAACTTTTTTATTTTCGATTCAAAACCTTGAGAATTATCAAAGTTTTGTAGCAAATAAATGTTCATATGTATTCCAAAATCTATCTAGTCGATATATTTAAATTCACAAATTTAATTTTGCATTTAATTTTATTTTATTTTTGTGCAGAGAATTGCAATTGGAATATGTGGATATGTATCTAATTCACCACCCTTTGAGAGTAAGTGAAACAATTCAAAAATTGCCAGTTCCAAAAGAAATAATTCATGCATTGGATATTAAGGGTGTGTGGGAAGGTATGGAAGAATGCAAAAATCTTGGACTCACTAAGGGAATTGGTGTTAGTAATTTCTCCTGCAAAAAACTTGAGGAACTTCTTTCCGTCGCTAAAATTCCTCCTGCCGTTAATCAAGTAAGTCAATTTTCTCAAAATTTTCAACTACTCGAGAGAATAGATAAGATAAA
>NW_006239113.1:296728-303544 GCF_000226075.1 Solanum tuberosum | reverse complement strand
CAATAACCCAATATTGAAAACCAATACCGAACCGATAACCCGATAATTTTTTTTATAAAACCATTAAGAAACCGTTAACCTAATAACCCAATTGCAATAAACCAATAACACTTTTTTCGATTCGGTTTATCGATCAGTTCGGTTTCTGCACACCCCTACGCCTCGTAGAGCATTCCAACCTCGATACGTTGAGGTAATGGTACACCCATAGCAGGCAATGCAGATCTGCAATTGCTATGCAAAACTTCATAGAAAGCAAGCATAGTTCTATCAAACCATCCACAGTCCTTACCAATATAAAACCTCGTCTTTCCACGAATATGGACCACTCCAGCAAGCTTTGCCTCTTCCAACTCGGAAACTTCATCGTCAACCTCCAACGAATTGGAGCAGTGGAGCACGTGAGCTCGTAAACTTTGGATGACTTGATTAACCAAATCATCTCCTTCAAGACTAAGCTTATCTGCATAACCATACCGAATCACACATCTATAAACCCCTCTGAGACCTAGTTTACTAACAACAAACCTTTCACCTGGTGCTACTTTAGGAACCAGCAAGTAACGAAGAGTTGTAAATACAGTAACTTTGTGAAGAGATCTCATGTTCTTTATGTAATGACCTAAAATTGGGGTTAAACCATCTTGGATATTTGTGTAGAAGAAGCAGAGTCCAGGAACTCTCTGAAGACCTGGATCGATTAGCAGTGTCCTTAGTCGCTCCGAGTCTATCTTGTGTGTCAATTCATACTCGAGTTTTCTCTGCCTACCGTAGAACCAACCAAACATAATGAAAGCAAGAATGAGAGAAATGGCAAAAGGAATCCAACCACCTTCGGGAATTTTTGTGAAGATTGCACTAACATATACACTTTCCATCACAAAAAATACAACGAAGTAGAGCGCGACCAGAGCTGGTGGAGTTCTCCAAATAATGATCATAACCAATGTCAACAATATAGTCGTTATAAGCATAACCATGCTAACAACAACACCTGTTAGAGAATCCATTTTAATTAGTTAATGCAATATTTACTATGCTGACAATACGAAAAAGTTGAACAGTTGCAAGAAAAAATGCAATTTATACCTTAATATAAACATACAAGATCATACATATATGTAATTTTATTTGAACAATGCTAAACAAGACAAGATGATTCTGTTGAACTTGATTTGCACCACATATATGTGCGTTATCACTACTCGTGAAATTTCTAATTGGACAATGCTAAACAAGACGAGACAATTTCTGAAAACAACGAACAAACAGAATGAGAAAATTCCGGTTCACAATTTGTTTAGCTCAATGCATTACACCAGGTACCCCTTAAAGTAAGCAAGTCATCACCAAGTAGCAGTAAATTAGGTAAAGAAAATGCTAGTAGTCGATGTTAACAACCACCATCCTACGAAGAGGAGTCGAGTGAAAGATAACTTCCATAAAGGGATCAATTCAGTTAAGATAGTCCCTAAGAATGAGAGATTAAAAGCAGAGGGTTTAGAGAATCTTACCGAAGGCATTTCCGATGTCTTGTCCATCTCCGAAAACTAGTATGACTGCAACACAGAGAATCATGAGGATGTAGTTAACTTCTGGTGAGTAAACCTCGCCTTCTTTGCTGGAGGATGTGTGAACTACCTTCACCCGAGGAAAATAATCCAACACAACTGATTGCTTAATAACCGAAAAGGTGGCTGAAATCAGCGACTGACTTGCTACTATAGCAGCTAATGTGGCTATAACAAAAATTGGCCAGTACACAGCAGATGGTATAAACTTGTAAAATCCATCAAAATGGTCATCGGGATTTCTAATCAGATATGCCGTCTGTCCTGCATATGTCAGCACCAATGATGGATATATAGTACAGAAAAATGCTATCTGCCAGAAAACAAGGTTCCTTAAATCATATAAACAAGCAAGAAGAAGAGACTAAGAGAAATTCCAAGACGTCGCAAGTATTTTTACCCGAATTGAACTCCTGTTGAAATGACCAAGATCAGCAAACATTGCTTCAGAACCTGAAAAATTAATGATATGATTGTACTATTAAACAAAGGATATTTTACTAATCTGCTTCAAACATCTTTATAGCCTTCCCAAGGTGCGGGAAACAAGAAGATCAGCATCTGTTGAAAACAAATAAAGGATTTCCCTTTTAGTTAGTGACTGCAGGGACATTCCGTATTCTTTATAATATTTTCCACCTCCACTCATCTCCTTGCGAGTTTCTCTGGATATGAAACAAGACACCAGGTCTAAGCTTTTCCGGCCATGGGTAGACATTGCACACATGATAATTGGTCCAAAATTTTGCCCAATCTTAATAGCAAAGTAATAGGGAAAGAAAGTAAAAGAACTCAAAACATGAGGAAATGGATTTATATCTTAATCAAAATGAAGAACTTTTGCAGATCACACCAACAACAAGGCTTACCTGTAATGCATAGGACAGTACCACCAAGATATATCCATCCTTGTTTTCCATTTCTTAAGAAGAAGAGGACAATGTAATGGGGTGATATTGCCTTAAATATGCTCGGATAATGCTTTATGATACTGTATATCCCAACGAGAGGAGTGGTAAGAGTCCATGCACCCATGATAGGAGAGAACAGGAAGCTCACTCGTGAAGTACCAAATTTTTGCAGGAGGAATAGAACAATGAGAACGATTGCTGAGAGACCTTCGACCAACGCTGCAAGTAGCAAGCAGAGAAATTGTGAATATCGAGAGGGAGAGATGTGTTTACATAAATGGAACAATAAATATGTTTCGCATGATCTAGTGTTTAAAAAGGACTTGCAACCTGTCATAAAAAAGACTTACAACTTTCAGAAACTGCTCTGCGTCTCCTTTTCATCAATATCACTTATTGACCTTAAAGTGTTCAATCATTACTTCAAATAATTACTAGAACAAGGATTCAAGTTATTTCAATTAGCTTCCAGAATCGGACTCATGTAACATCAATATGTAAATCTGTGAAAGGTCGTCTTTTAACAAGCACAATACCTTAAAACCTGAGAAATTACAAGAATCAAAATTGTTCTTCTACCACTTCCCAATTACCCTCAAAATCATAAAGGCCTCTCCGTTCAAAGACAATTTTTTATTTATGACAAGGGAACCCAGAGCTGCTACCCTTAGGATGGGCATAGGGTACACCCCGCTTCAGTGTAATAGCCCGCAAATCACACAGGAGGGGTAAGCCGCACTAGGCAAGCCCCGTGCAACGAGCTCGACTGAGAAAGCAAAGAACAATATGTACCATACTGCATGCTGTCATACTTACATTTACTGACCGAGGAGAATCGTGCTCTTAAGCCATCCATTGCAGACAACACTAACAGAAAGAAGGGACAATTAATGAAACCGAAAATGAAAGAGGGAAAACTGACAAGCACTCAAAAGGTTGCTGAAAGTAAACTAAAAGGCCCAACACAAGCTAACATACCTGAGATGGCAGGTGTAAGTATGCCATCGCCAATAAGCATGCACGTACCCAACATTGCGATGAAAAGCAGTACCCTTCTGGCAATCAAACTCCTCTCACAAAATTTACCCAACCTACTTGGCTTTTTCGATTGGTTAACATAGGACTGGCTTGAATTCAAACTGGCACTATTTGAAGAAAGAATCCCAATATTTATATTCCTGCAAAGTAATGAATAAAGAGCAAACGTTCCACCTACAAAAGACCATGTTCTAGAACTAAAATTTCGATAATGATCACATCAAAAGCGAAATGAAGAAACACTGAAGTGTCTTTCAAAAGGAATTTCGACCAAAAGATAAAGAAAATTAAGAATGGAGTCAACATTATAAACATCCTTCATTAACACCTTCAACATTCTCCAAAAGATTAATCTTTCTTTTAGTATGAATACAAACAGACAGTTTCTTAAAACTCGAGTCACCTCACTACTAGAAATAAAGGTTTTTCCCACTTGCAAATAAGTGGGAAATTTGTGCTATAACATATGATTTTTCCACTCATTCCCCACTGAACCAGCTCCACTCCACTGGGAAAATGCATGGTAGGAAACAAATTCTCACTGAAATAGTGAGAAAGTTGCCTATTTTTTTCCATATGAAACAATTCCCATTTTTTTTCAATGGGAAAATGTTGTCGTAAGTAGCAAAAGTACAAAGAGAGAGCGATCAGCAATACCTTCACCCTGATCATCAGCTTGGAGAGCTATGGTAGCATATTTGACAACACCAATCAGACTTAGAGTCCAAAACATTATGCTGTATATCCCCAAGTAATCATCCTCAGTTGGAGAGTTTAATGGCATTGATGGATATACATAGAGTGGAGATGTCACAAGACCCCCAAAAACAACTCCTAAGGTTTTGTATGCAAGTACCAACGTCTCCCATCGGCTAGTGTCCTAAACAAATATAGTTTCCGAGTAAAAAACAATGTCAAAGTACATCCTAGTAGAGACAACTTTACTTTGAACACAAAATTGTTTGTAGAGTCAACCATCATCATCAACAACTTTGCTGCAATTGAAAGATACCGCTATGTATAATGAAGGAATTGGATTAAGGAAATACCATCATCATCAACAACTTCACCTCAAATCACAATATAAGTGGAATAGTTGAAATTTCAAGAGTCAACCGCGTTTTTTCTTCGACCAAACTTTCTTTATATATCTTTTAAATATTTTATATTATAAATTATTGTGATTTATACTACTTTCGATGTAGTTTCCAAATACTACCTCTATTTCAATTTGTTGTCTTACTTTCCTTTTTTAGTCAGTTTAAAAAAAACTCTATTTCTTTTCTCTTTTTGGCAATACTTTAGTTTCAAATTTTCATGACATATTTAAAACCATAAGATTAAAAACATTTTGATACATTCCACATATCTTTAGTTTAAAGACCAAAACTCAATACAGACAAAAAAACACTAGGTGATTCTTCCCTTCTGTCCAAGCCTTGGTGTACAGAGCTATTTGGTACCTTTTGCTCGAGGTGACAGGTATCGCGTGAAATTAATCGAGCTGCGCAAAAAGCTGACCAAGACACTACCGTCATCAAAAAAACAAAAGACCATACAATTCAAAAGTATTTATTAAATTTCTTAAACTCCGTGTTAAGTTAAAAAATGAAAAAATAAATCAAAACAGAGAAAGCTAAGTGTATATCATTTCAAAAAAAAAAAAACTCAAAAGCCTTCTATGTCTGAATTCATAATCAAAATTTAAAACTTTTGAATCACGAAATTCCAACTATATCACGTAAACTAAAAAGATATAGCAGTAGTTTGTGTGCACTCTGACTAAATGAATGTAAACATACAATGGAAGTTAAACACAGAGAGAAATCAAAATACTACAAAACAGAGCACAAAGTTCCATTTTTTAAAGAGGAAAAAAAAAAACAACAAAACAAAGAGAGAGATATACAGAGCACGTGGAATGAGATGAACCACTGAACCTTTTGGTCATTGTTAATGGTTTCGCCGTCATGCACCGCCACCATAATGGCTGCATCTGACTGCACCGCCGTCAAGTCAGGCCGTCCGGTTTGTCGATCCATCGCCCACTCAATCGAATAAAAATCCTCACGTATAGTTTATTGCAGACTGAAGAGTGAGAGTTATTATAATTTTTAATTAATCGCCACTCACCACAACCATCTCTAGCCATATATCACCTCCAATTGTCGATATAGTATTAGAAGATACATTTAAAGATTACTATTACTACTTATCTATCATTGCGTTTTCATCTTTGGATTGTGACGTCTCTAAGGAGGAAGGGAGGGTTCATCCAATGAGAGAAGAAAGTGGAGAGTTGATAATGGGTGGGGCTTTTTATGCAAAGCAAAAGAATATTAATTAGAGGTGAAGACCAAAAATTGTTTTATAGCATGCCTTTGTACAGTTGATATGTCACATTCCACTTTGGAATAATGCATTTTTCATCATTTGATTATTGATAAATTTTGATTTTGATGAATTCGAAACTTGTAGTTAAGGATGAAAAGTATTTATCAGTTATTACGCCACTACACATATCTATTCATGTGCACTTTGTTTCTTGTGTTCCTCTCTAGCTTATAATTTGTAATATTTCTCACTCGAGATGTAACATCTGACAATTTAAAATGAATATGAAGAAGCTTGAAATTTGAAATAGTCATTTTTGGATCATTTTATCCCATTTTAAAAGAGAAAGAGTTAGGGTTCTTGAGAGTGAAGAAGAGAAGAAGAAGAGAAGAAGAAGAGAAGAAGAGGAGAAAGGAGATCAACAAGTTTCCGTCGTGGATTTTCGTCGGGGGTGATCCCTATCAAGGTATGTGAGTTCTTTGTGTGGTTTGATCCTTACCCCCACACACCAAGCTCATTTTTTATGATTTGAGAAAAGATTGGATTTGTGTTGAAGTTGTTGAAGTTGTTGAAGTTGTCAGTTGTTGTTGATGTTGTTAGTTGTGTTGTTGAAGTTATTGTTCGTTGTGAGACATGATTGGGTTGTGTATTTGAGTTGAATCTCTTGTATGTTGAGGGATTTTATGATTCTTAGTGTTGGTTGGTTCATACACCCACACACCAACTCGTTTTTAATTCCAAGAGAAGATTTATTGGTTGTTGAAGTTGTAGTGGTGCTGTGTTGAAGTTCTTGCTGGTTTAGTATAGATTTCCGGCTGTGATTTTTGAGTTGAATCTATTGTATATTAAGGGTCTTTATGATTCTAAGTGTTTGCTGTTGGAACCCTTGAGGTGGAGAGGGTTTAGAGTTTGAAAGAAACGAGGGAAAAAGTCAGATTTTTGGGGGAAAAGGGCTGGGCTGT
>NW_006239113.1:270560-296034 GCF_000226075.1 Solanum tuberosum | reverse complement strand
TTGAAAGAAGTCAGTCAGGTTGAGTTGAGTTGAGCCAGGTAAGCTATTCAGTTTCTTCCAGTTTTCCTTCTAGCCTTTGTTGCTTAGTTTTCCAGCTTGCATACTCGTACATTCCATGTACTGATGCCAGTTGGCCTGCATCGTCTTATGATGCAGATACAGGTACCCCGGATCAGCATCCTGCACGTCGTTGATCCAGCTGAGCACTCCAGAGTCAGTGGTGAGCCTCCTTGCATTCCGGAGGACTCAATTATTTTGTGTTCTTAGTTTTTGTTTTATTAGGATGTTGCGGGGTCTGTCCCAACATCCATCTCAGTATTTTAGAGGCTTCATAGACAGACAGTCAGTCAGTTAGTTTTAAGTCTCTCATCTTTGTATATATGTAAATATTCTATTTTGAGATTCGAGTTGCCTTTATGGCCATATTTTATAAGTTAAGTTGTTTTGTAATATTGCATTGCATTGAGTTATTCTGTTGGGTTAGGTTTCCGCTGAGTTAAGAAAGTCAGGCCAAGGGTTCGCTTGGGGCCAGAAATGGTCTTCAGGTGCCGGTCCCGCCCAGGGTGTAGGCTCGGGGCGTGACACGAGAAATCAAACCAAACATTCTATTTGTGTTTTTCGAATTGTATATGCATATAAACCGTATGAACGATATATAAAGTATATGTTGTAAGTATGAGAAATTAACACCTAAAATATACTTAGATGGTATGTTTACGTATATGTCAAGTACTCCCTCCGTCCATTTTTATTGTCATGTTGCGCTTTTTAAAAGTCAATTTGACTAATTTTTAAAGTTAAATTAGACTATATTAATTCGATATTTTAAACAAAAAATTAGATATTCAAAAATTATACGAAAAATACTATAAATTACAATTTTTTGCATATCAATATGATGAAAAAATACATCATAATATGTTAGTCAAAGTTTTTTTATAGTTTAACTCTAAAAAGGGAAAACTATGACAATTAAAAGTGAACGGAGATAGTATTTGTTATCGTCTATATTGAGAGAGTGCTCACGACTAGAGTCTTGTATATAAGGGTCCAAAATTAACAAGCCCATTTCAACCCTCATTTTGGGTCTGATTTTAACAGGCCCATTTTGAATGCTCCAAATTTGTTTTCTTTAAAATAAGAACTTCAGTATGTATTTATGATCAAATATAATTTCAAATTTTAAAGAGAAAAATGGTCGAATGCCCCCTTTTACATTTTATCGTTTATAAAAGGTATTCTACTATAGTACACATTGATTAAATATGGAATTGGTACATAATTAATTAGCCAAGGCTTGGACCTACTTTTGTCATAGGGCATAAGTTCAGCGACACAAGCTATCCCACATGACATAATTCAATGACATAACTTATGCCCCCAAAACATAAGTTCAGTAATAAAAGATATGTTCTAAAAAATAAGTTCAGTATCAGAAGTTATGTCTTAAGATAAAAATATTTTGAAAACCCTCCCCTGCAAATTAAAGTTATACGCAAAATATTTTTAAAAAAGTTTTATCTGCGAAATTAATTAGTTGCGTCCAACGAATTTAAGTCATAGCTAAAGCTATTTTGGTCCATAGCAATAAAGACAAAATTTTGAAATCATAAATTTGAGCGACTAAATAAAATAAAAAATCACCTCAAAAGAGAAATAGAAATGTGCAAAAACTTGTTTTGGACTCACTCTATACGGCCAACTTGCCTTATTTGCCGTATAGGGTTTGGCCGGCAAAATTAATAATGGGTTCATTAAAATTTAAAGATACTTTTTATATGAATATTTAGGTGAGGTAAAAATGGCTTAATATATAATTAGTCTTCTAAATTTGTTAGGCACTTTTAATAAAGTATTTCAATTAGATATTTTTATTTTATTTTTAAAATATAATGTGCATGTTTTTATTTAATTATTAAATTAAGTTAATCATATAAAATATGTTATCTCCTATTTTAGATTGGTCTTTATTTTTGTCATTCCACAAACAAAATTGTGACTGAAAATAACCCTGACAATTGAAAAAAAGAATATCGCAAAGCGAAAGACATAAATTTAAATTTCAGAACTCATAAAGTTATGTTTTTTAGTTCTCTAAACTTTTATGAGAACAATGAAAAAATTCTCTAAACTTATGCCTTGCGAATTAAATATTACACAAGTTGGACCTAAACTTTTACCTGGAAAAAATAAATTATAGTTAAAGATATTTTGACCCACAAATCTGCATCATATCAAATAAAAAACATGTGCAAAAATTAAAGATTACCAATTTTAGAAAAATAAAATAAATAAAGATCACTCCAAAATTGGAACAACATGTGAAAAACTTTCAAACTACAATAAATATCATATAATTACTTAATCAAATCACCAATAAATGCATATCAAGATATTACATCTATTTATTACTTAATCAGTAATTTGATTCTTCTATAAATATTTTTTTACACTATTAATGTATAAAACTTAAATTTCATATCTTCTCCCTCTTATTTAAATAATTTTTTTACCTTTTTTGAAAGTGAAGTTTGACTTTAGGCATCATATCTTATTAATACGATCTTGACTCTATCTATAAATAAGTGTTCTTTTCTATCTCAAATTTTAGGTTTATATCATTTGATCAAAATATTTCAACAAAAAATAAAAATGCAACAAGTGACATTGAACAATTGTGACAAGACCATGCCGGCAATTGGCATGGGAACTGTTCTTTCATCTCGGCCGGGGGCGGATCCATCGGAGACGATGAAATCCGCCATATTAGAGGCCATTAAAGTTGGTTATCGTCATTTCGACACGGCGTTTATTTATCAATCGGAAAAGCCTCTGGGAGAAGCAATTGTTGAGGCTATTCATCTTGGCTTTATTAAGTCAAGGGATGAACTTTTTATTACTACAAAGTTATGGTGCACTTTTGCTCAACGTGACCAAATTATTGGTGCTTGTAAACTCAGTCTTAGGTAAGGGTCATATATTATATCGTTTCAATTTATGGGGCAATATTACAAAAGCAATTTTTTTAATTAATTACATTGAATTCTTCAGAGATATATATATAGAGAGAGATGTATATGTATATATTTCAGTTTTGAATACATTCTCTATATTTCAAAATCAAATCCTTGTAACTTTTATATTAAGAAAAAATTTACACTTGTAATTTTAATTTATTTTTATACACCTAGTTATGGATATATCTCATGGGGTAGGGGTAGGGGGATATGTAAGTGCAAAATTTTATAAGTGTTCGATTTTAAAATATAGAGGATGTATCTGAAATTGAATTCATATACACATTTATGATTTTAATTTATTTTTTGATATACTTAGGTATCAATATATCTCTGATAAAGTAGATTTTTTCTGTATAAGGGTGTAATTATTGATTTTAAAATACAGATGATCTATCTAAAATTGAATCATTTAGTGTAATTAACTTGTTTAAGACATAATTAGTACATTTCAAAATAACCATTACTCGATTTCTCTATTTTCGATTCAAAACGTTGTGAATTATCTAAAGTTTTGTAGCAAATAAATGTTCATATGTATTCCAAAATCTATCTAACCGATATATTTAAATTCACAAATTTCATTTTGTGTTTAATTATTATTTTTTTGTGCAGAGAATTGCAATTGGACTATGTGGATATGTATTTAATTCACCACCCTTTGAGAGTAAGTGAAAAAAATACAAAAATTTCCAGTTCCAAAAGAAATGATTCATCCATTGGATATTAAGGGTGTGTGGGAAGGTATGGAAGAATGCAAAAATCTTGGACTCACTAAGGGAATTGGTGTTAGTAATTTCTCTTGCAAAAAACTCGAAAAACGTCTTTCCATCGCTAAAATTCCTCCTGCTGTCAATCAAGTAAGTCAATTTTCTCGATTTTTTTAACTTCTCTAGAGAATAGGGAAGATAAATTGACTTAAGAGTCTGTTTGAATTAGCTAATTAAAAGTAGTCTATAAGTATAAGTGTTGAAAAATAAGTTTAGGTGCTAAAATTAATTTTATAAATAAGCAGTTATGTGTTTAGATAGAAAGAAGTACATAAACTAATAAGAAGCACTTGACCTACTTAATAAATACTTATCAATAATTTTTCTTTTAAAATGGCTAATATGTCTTATATGTTTTTACCAATAAAATAAATTTAAGAATATGTACAAGGAGAAAAAAATGTAATGGAGAGGGAGTTGAGAGTTCTATTTTGGGAAGAGTAGTTTGAGAATTAAGAAAAGATATTAGGAATATAATAGTAAAATATTTGATCAAATCAGAAGTATTTTTTAGCCGATTTTGGCGTATAAGTACTTTCGTTGTTTATCGAACACATAAATAAGTTTAAAGGTGTTTATAAGCTAATTTGATCATAAGCTAAAGAAATTATTACTGACCAACTTATAAGCTGACTCAAACATCCTCTTAATCAATCTATCTTTGGCTATGAATCCGGTCATACCTATTACCTTCCACTCGAAATATATACAAATGAAAATTTTAAAATAAACAAATCTATCTCAATTATGAGTATAGTACCACAAAACTTGTATATCTTAACTGACTTAAAATTCTAGACCTACCTCTGATCGCTCTAGGATTATTTTACATCTGAAAAGGTCAATATTTTTGCTTATTAGAAATATGACAATTCAATGTTGGTCTCATAGATAGCTAATTTTGTTTTGTTGAGGTGGAGATGAATCCAATTTGGCAACAAAAGGAACTAAGGGAATTTTGCAAGGCAAAGGGAATTCACATAACTGCTTATTCTCCCTTGGGTGCATACAATACAATTTGGGGTCACAATAGAGTTATGGAATGTGACGTTCTAACTCAAATTGCTAAATCCAAAGGGAAAACCATTGCTCAGGTATTCTTCTTCTGTTTTCATCTTCTTCTGAATTATATTTTATTGTAATTTTCATCCTTTAGTCTCGAATTATATGGTATGGTCTTTTCTATCTTTATTTCTTCTAACGAGGATACTAACCTTCTCGATATTACCAGTTGAGGGTTTAGTCTTTCAACATTCAATATTTCCCCTTTCGGTCCCAGTGAATTGCTCTTATAGTATGGAGTTTACTATGTCCTCAAGTTTTCTTTATTGAAAAAGTTAGTCGTCAATCAATTAGACAAAGATATTCAGATATGAATAAGATAAAGAAAGATGTAACATAATATTTCTCTTTGTGACTTTTAAGTTGTGAAAAAGGCTCAAATGAGGCTAGGGTTATGAGGGTGGCATGTTGCATGACGTCCACTTCAATGACATATGAAGTCGCGTGGAATGGTGTTGGTCAGGGTGGAGGATCAGCATTGGAGTATTTTTGTAACGTTAGGGATTGTGGTGGAAGGAATAGTATAACAAATGGTGTAAATAATTATTTTTGCATAGTAAAACTTGAAGTGAAAAAAGCTTGTGTTGGTTAATTAATGGTAGGATAAATAAGATCTCTTCACTCTCAATCAAAAATTTTAAGCTTAAGTTTTGAATATGAAAAATAATTATTGGAGAGATTATCCATTCAATAAGTCTTACGAACATAAATTCGAATGATTTGAGGCCCAACACGACTATCGAGGAAAAAGGTAAAAAAAAAAAGAGAGAAAAATTCCATATGACCTCTTCTGTTTTTTTGTTGTAGTTTTTGGGAATGTTAAATTAGTATGAATTTAACCTATTATACATAGCAAGTTGTCTATCTTATCTTTATGAATATTAATTCCACAAATGATAAGCAGATATCTATATTTATCTTTTATGTGACATGGCATGTAGTGTAAAAAAAATTTCTACTTTATCGGTTCATAAAGTTAAATAATTTTGTGAATTTAAAAATAAACATTTTTGCGATTACAAAAAAATAATATATATATTTAAATTTTAAATTCGTCTCTGTCTATGTAGGTAGCATTAAGGTGGATTTATGAGCAAGGGGTGAGTCTTGTTGTAAAAAGTCTCAACAAGGAAAGAATGAAAGAAAATCTTCAAATATTTGATTGGTCACTCACTCAACAAGACTTGGAAAAAATAAGTGAACTTCCACAGCACAAAGGTTTCATCATGGCTTCTTCTTTTGGACCTCATGATTTTGTGATGCAATTAGATGCAGAGATCTAATTACATTTTAGTTAGAGCTCAGTTTCAAGATTTAATTTAAAGTTACTAGTTAGTCCAACTTAAGAATATGTTTTATCGATTGATTTTGATTTGGATAGAATAAATACTCAATAATGTTATCATGATATCGATGAACGTCATTTGTTGTTGGTTATGTTTACTTTTGAGAAACTATGTAGCAGTTTTAGTCCCCAAATTATTGTTATGTTGTGATTTCCATCTTTGTGTTATTCAATCAAGTGCATTTAATCTTTAATTAGTTTAATTGTGTTGAATTAGTCCTTGAAACTAACATTTACATTTGCCATGAATTTTTGTTTTTAAAATTAACAAAATGCCCACTTCACACCTCCATTTCTTTGTTGATAATGAAATTGTTTTTTTTCCCTAGAAAAATGGAAAAACCACTCTCAGGTATTCTCTTATTTTCTTGTTGTATTTTCAACTTCTTGATGTTTACTTTTTCTTGCCTGTTTTCTTTTTAAAAAATGTGGTGGTTGGGTTAATTTCACAAGATATATGTCACCTTTCATTAGCAATATGTATCAGGTAATTTTGTTTGTCAAAGTTAGGACAAATTAATGAGAAGAAATCACCTTGTGACTTGATGATTTTCAACTTACTTCATTGATCATTCGATCACACCTTTTGATATTCTTGTCAATTTGTTTTGTCTTGAGTTCTATTTTCATTATAATTTTCATCCTTCAGTCTAGAATTACAACTGAATCTCTTTTATAATATATTTTTTATTGCTATAGTAAAATAATGTTATAGAGAATATTTAACATAATATAACATGAACGATCAATTTAAATAAGAATAATTATAGTAAGGTCTGACTTATATCATATTTTATATTTAGCTTCAAATATTTGATTGATCACTTTCTCGATAACAATAACTATTAACATACCTAAAATCATTTTGATCATGTGCCCAATTGATGTGAACTTCTATATGATACAACAAATAGTATTATATTATTTGAAATATGGTGTATCTCTTAATTTAATTTATTTAATGTATTTACCTTTTTTAACCATTATTTTAGTGCTTGTGATCTATATATTCTTTAGGTTGATTGCAGATTAACTAACATGTTGATAATATATAAAGGCTTTTGTCTATTATACACTGAACAATTTAGTATATACTTTACCACTTTGAATTTTAGGGTTTTGAAATTTATAAAGACTTGTCAAATTCAACAAGCATAAAAGGTGGTGGTCTATAATCAAATAGATTAATTGCAAATCATACTGATTTATAATTAATTATTCAAATTGGTTGATTGAAACAATTTATTTTAGTTTATAATAGGGGTTTGGGTTTGAAATTCTTGTTCAAATTCAAGATTTATTAATTATGGGGTACTAGTTCAAATTATAAATTAACTTCTCTTTTATTAATTTATCACTAGTTTATTGTATAAGATTACCACTCGCATAAAGAATAACAAATGCAGAAATAAAAATAGAGCAACAAAATGTATAGAAATAGAAATTTATTTTATAGATGTTGTGCCGTAATTTAACTATTTCTAGAAAAATCACTTTTTGAAATGTTCTAACTATAAAAACAATTTGAGAAAAATACTTAGAAAAGAGTCGCCACTTAATTTTTTAAAGAAATTAAGAAAAACTTATAATTTCCAAAGATTTAAACAGAAAAAAATCATTTGAAAAATACCAAAAAAAGAGTTACGGGGGTTCAATTTACACTTCGAGAAGGGTTTAACCATTCGAAGTGTCCGCTAACATGCGGTTGACCTGCGATTCGACTAAAATATATTTTGACTATTTTTTAGAAAAAAATGTGATTTAACATAAGAATAATAATTTACAATATTTGGCTAACTTTGAGAAAAATAGTTAAATAAATGACATGCTTTTATTTTTTTTAGAGAAAGGTATCCAAAATAAAACATTTTGAGTTGAAATACAAATGATTAGAATATAATAAAACTAGATTAATTAGAATTTCTTTTATTCATTTTCGAAATAAATAATTTAAGCATGAAAATTATTTTTTAATTAATTGAAGAATGAAAGCAAAGTTTTGACTAATCCCTTTTTGTTTTGAGAAAAATGACCAAGTAAAGAATATATATATATATATATATTTACTTTATTTTATTTTTTTAGTTTACTTGAGGAATAAATACTTTGACCTTTAAACCAATTTTAACCAACACAAAGGAAATAGCTTATCTTTTGGGGAATCTAATTAAGTTAGTTAAAAAATTATAAAGTTAGAGTTAACTAACAAACAATAAATAATCACAATTAAATAATTAAAGAGTAAGAGAGAAATTGAATTTGGGCCTCCTTTGGGCCAATTTCGCTGGATTTTTTGGGTTATAACCCAATCCCGTTTTTGGTATACGGTGGATGTATATCAGTGTATATGAGCGTATATATTAGCTCTTTTCAGGTATTTCTTGCTTCCAAACATATGTATTCCGCCTCAGCCCTGTATTCCTGCGTTTTTAACCTGTATATCTCTGTATAATGAGTGTATAGTTCTGTATACAATATGTATACAGCCCATTTCTTAGGCTTTTGAACTAATTTCCAGCAGAACGTTGGAGTTCTGGAACCCGTAATAGCTTCCGAATGTATAGGGGCTTTGACTCGAGAAATAGGGAAAGCAAAGATCGAGCCTTTATGGCTCAACTCGGTAATGCAAGGTTGATAAGTCCACCGTGAACAGGGATTCACATACACACAAAGAGAAAGAAAAGAAGTAGAGATTAGCATTTGAAATAAGGAAACAAATGAATGTAATTGAATTCAAATAAAAGTGACTTAAATATTTTAAGATAAAAATAAAATAAAAACCAAAGGCCATTGTTAGGCCCATATGATAACATTCTAAGAATGTGCAAATGAACAAAATATATCTCAACAAGCAAACAATTAAAACTTTAGCAGTATATTCTTTTGATCAAAACAATTTAAAGTAAGAAAAACAAAGCAACAGACAGGAGTTGAAATAACCCATATGTCATGTTCATTTTTTATTTTTATTTTAAAATAAATAAATCAGTAAGATTTTGGACAAAATATAAGTCCCGTTGGCTACATTGATACATAACTAGAATGGCCAAAATGTTATCACACATATCTTAGATTATTTAGCAAAATGAGACCAAAACATCTAACCCAAAGATAATACACTAATCATGGAAGTTAAACTAAAATGAGCATGTTGAGAAGTCAATATTTGAAAGGACGTGAAGATGGAAACTTAAACAATCGATGAATTTGAATAAAAATAGCCCACTAAAAGATATATGCAACAATTGAAATAAGTTTAGCAATGACACCTTTAAACCGAGACGTGGTCGACTTCATGAATACAAGCTAAACAAACCACAAGGAGATGAATTAAACACACTGAAAGTATTGGACATTTTTAAAGAACCACAACAAGGCTAAAAGTAACCAAAGAAAAAGAACAAAATGCCAAATATTCATATTCACATATCAATGAACAAACAGTGACCACAATTTGGCCCAGGAAGATAAATCTAGCTAAAACATTATTGATTTTTCCCAATCTTAATTATAAAGAAAATCAAGACATAATTTAGAAAAGTAAATAAATAAACAGTAAGCACGACAATTAAAGATCAAACGAAACAATAGTTTAAGAAAGGATTTTCACCTTCTTCCGGGCAGCGACTGAGACAACGAGTTTGAAAGCAGCGATTTCCACACCTTAAAATCTCAATACGAACGGTAAGACAAGAATTTCCAAGCAGAATCTAAGCAGCGAACTTTCCGGAACTTAAGATTAGAGAATCGTTTTAAAATTTCTTCGAGTATAAAATGAGTATTTCCAAAGAACTAAGCTCTAAAACATTGTCAAAATCCAATTTCCAAAAAAAAAAACTACCCCTCTCACTTGAATGTCAAGGATTATTTATAGGGGGAGTTGGGGCGATTTAGGGGGAAATCCGTTGGATTTTTGAAAGAAATTTTTTTGAAATTTCGTTGCTCCTTTCCGAGACCAACAGTAAAAGGCATGGGGAGTCCTTCTCTGCTCTGAGACTCTGCGAAAAGGGGGAAAATGAGATGTGAGGGTGATGGATTAGGTTAAGGGTTATGGGTTCGTAGATGGGTGACGAGATTTTCGAATTTGGCTGGATTTTTCTGGGTTGCGTCTGGAGGAAGATGAAGAGTATGGGCAGTGGGGTTGGGGTACTGTATGGCGTATTGTATGCTGTATTGTATTGTTGTTAGGCTATATTGGAATGTTGTGGGTTATTTGGTGAAGAAATGGGCCGGTTTGGTACTATTGGGTTGGGAATGAGTTGGATTGGGAATTGTATTGTTGTTGGATTGATATGAATTGCTTTGTTTAGGATTGGGCTGAGCATTGAATTAAACTAGGCCGGCTGAAATTGAGAGGAAAGGCCCAAAATTTGGTCTTGCAAAGTGGTTGAAGAAATTGGTAAGGAAGTGGCTATAATTGCAATTACAAGGGATTAGAATTAGAACCAATTGATGTTAAAAACTTAGCCGATTTGAATTTAATTGGTGAATTCGGCCAAAAGTTAAATAAGATGAATTAATATAAATTAATGAATTAATTTTAGAAGATTCGGCTAGAATTCAAATAGGACAAATTAACATAATTAATTTATGAGCTTTTTAATCTTAACGAGATAAAATAATTAACTTAATTATAAACTAATCGATTTCAATAAGCTAATTAATTCAAAATTAAAGCTATAATTCAAACTAAAACTAAATTAATAAAATATTTATTTTAACGAAGCAAAAATCTTTTGTTATGATTTTCAAACATTTATAAAATATACTAATTACTTATATAATTATATGAAATATATTTATTATTCAAATACTATAAAAATCGATTGAAATTATTTACACTAACCTTGAAACTATTTGGATTCGACATAGCTAATTATTTTAAATCGTTTGAATATTAAGAAGCTCAAAATCAATTATTATTGGGGAGGGTCAAAATTGGGTATCAACAATAGATGGTCGTGAAGCTTATGAATTTCTTATGAAGATTATGTTTATGTATAGTAATGAACGACAATTTGATGATTAATATAGACTCGGGAAGGGAATATCTAATAGTTTTGGATATTAGATTTTGAGAAAGAAATCTCCAACTTTGGTAAAAAAATTGATTGACATTCCTAAACACACCAAAAAAATTTGGATTGTAACATTTTAAAACTATATCCGGGATTTAAGGTGTGTAATGATCGGGTCGGGTCAGATCAGTTTTGAAGTTTGTTGGTCTAACTTATTGGTTGTATAATAAATATCATATTATTACTTAATCAAATTACCAATAAATGCATATCTTATCAAGATATTACATCTATTTATTACTTGACCAGTAATTTGATTCTTCAATAAATATATTTGTTTTACTCTATTAATATATAAAACTTAAATGTCATACCTTCTCCATATTATTTAAATTTTTTTTTTAAATCTTTTTTAGATTAAAATTTGACTTTAGTCCTCAAATCTTGTCGAGACCTATAAATAAGTGTTCTTTTCTATCTCCAATTTTAGGTTTATATCATATGATCAAAACATTTCAACAAAAAATAAAAATGCAACAAGTGACATTGAAAAATTGTGACAAGCCCATGCCGGCAATTGGCATGGGAACTGTTCTTTCATCTCGGCCGGGGGCGGATCCATCGGAGACGATGAAATCCACCCTATTAGAGGCCATTAAAGCTGGTTATCGTCATTTTGACACAACATTTATTTATCAATCGAAAAAGCCTCTGGGAGGAGCAATTGTTGAGGCTATTCATCTTGGCTTTGTTAAGTCAAGGGATGAACTTTTTATTACTACTAAGTTATGGTGCACTTTTGCTCAACGTGACCAAATTGTTGGGGCTTGTAAACTCAGTCTTAGGTAAGTGTTATATATTATATCATTTCGATTTATGTGACAACATTATTATTTTCAGAGTAATTTTTTTTAATTAATTACATTGGATTCTTCAGATATATTTCAATTACGAATACATCCTCTATATTTCAAAACCAAATCTTTATACCTTTATATTATGAAAAAAATTTACACTTGTAATTTTAATTTATTTTTAGGGGAAATGCATAAGTATCCCCAGCCTATGTCCAAAATCCCTGAGACACACCTAATCTTTACTAAGGTCCTATTACCTCCCGAACTTATTTTATATATAATTTTCTACCCTTTTTCGGCCTACGTGGCACTATACTTGAAAAAATTGTCAACACGCACTGGACCCACAAGATAGTGCCACGTAGGCCGAAAAAGGGTAGAAAATTATATATAAAATAAGTTTGGATGGGGTAATAGGACCTTAGTAAATGTTAGGTGTGTCTCAGAGATTTTGGGCATAGGCTGGGAGATACTTGTGCATTTTCCCTTATTTTTACACACTTAGTTATGGATATATCTCATGGGGTTGGGGGAGGGGATATGTAAGTGTTATAAGTGTTCGATTTTAAAATATAGAGGATGTATCTAAAATTGAATAATATTCATATTTATAATTTTAATTCATTTTTTGATAAACTTATGTACCAATATATCTCATAGGGGGGTGTAAAAACTAGATTTTTTTTGTATTAAGTGTATAAGTATTGATTTTAAAATACAGATAATGTATCTAAAATTGAATCATATAATAAAAGTGTTTAGTGAAATTAACTTGTTTAAGACATAACTAGTACATTTCAAAATAACCATTACTCAACTTTTCTATTTTCGATTCAAAACGTTGTGAATTATCAAAGTTTTGTAGCAAATAAACGTTCATATATGTCCCAAAATCTATCTAGTCGATATTTAAATTCACAGATTTAATTAATTTGTGTTTAATTATTTTTTTGTGTGCAGAGAATTGCAATTGGAATATGTGGATATGTATCTAATTCACCACCCTTTAAGAGTAAGTGAAACGATTCAAAAATTTCCAGTTCCAAAAGAAATAATTCATCCATTGGATATTAAGGGTGTATGGGAAGGTATGGAAGAATGCAAAAATCTTGGACTCACTAAGGGAATTGGTGTTAGTAATTTCTCTCGTAAAAAACTTGAGGAACTCCTATCTGTCACTAAAATTCCTCCTGCCGTCAATCAAGTAAGTCAATTTTCTCAATAATATATATAATAACACTTATATATCCCTACTGACTTAAAATTCTGAATCTGTCTCTGATCGCTCTAGAATTATCTTTACATTTGAAAAGGTCACTATTTATGTTTGTCTCATAGATGGCTAATTTTGTTTTGTTGAGGTGGAGATGAATCCAATTTGGCAACAAAAGGAACTAAGGGAATTTACATAACTGCTTATTCTCCCTTGGGTGCATATAATACAACTTGGGGTCACAATAAAGTTATGGAATGTGATGTATTAACTCAAATTGCTAAATCCAAAGGGAAAACCACTGTTCAGGTATTCTTCTTGTTAGTTCCTTTTTAATTATAATTTTATTCTTTCAGTCACGAATTATATAGTATGGTCTTTT
The DNA here is from genome assembly GCF_000226075.1 of Solanum tuberosum. NCBI lineage: Eukaryota > Viridiplantae > Streptophyta > Magnoliopsida > Solanales > Solanaceae > Solanum > Solanum tuberosum. The sequence continues at coordinate 282,370 of NW_006239113.1, read as the reverse complement.
ATATCTTTATTCTTTCTAACGAGGACGCTAACCTTCTCAATCTTTCCAGTCAAGGGTTTAGTGTTTCAACATTCAATATTTCCCCCTTTTGTTCCCAAGGAATTGCTCTTATAGTAGGAGATTTATTGTGTCCACAAGTTTTCATTATTAAGAAAGTTGCTTGTCAAACAACTAGACAAAAAATTTAGATATAAAAAAGATAAAGAAAAACGCAAGGTAATGATCCTATTTGTGACTTCTATGTTGTGAAAAGGGGTTAAATGAGGTTAGAGTGATGGGGGTGTAATGTGATGTGAAGATGAGCTAATGTCAGTTAGAAGTTAGTTAATGTTAGTTAGGCTGTTAAAAGTGAAAGGGTAGATCAGTCATTTTATAATAATTAGTTGTAACTACCTAGCATAGAGTTAGTTAGTAAGATTAGTTACAAGTCATAGTAAGAGAGTTATAAATACTATGACTCACCCAATGTAATCTTCTTCTTCTTAATACAAAATATCTGAGATGCTCATGGAGCTCTCATTGTTGCTCTGATTGAGCTCTTTCATTTTACCTTCATGGTATCAGAGCAATACCTTCACAGTGCTTACTGTTGAAGACGAGTTGTGCAAAGGATCAAAGAATCAATTTCTGATTCATCGATTCATCTGTATCATCAGAATTCATTACAGATCTGAGCTTGGAGCTGAATTTTGTGGTGAATAATTGTTGATTTTTCTCTGGTTTTGCTTCCGCAACAACAATTTATCAAGGATCTAATATGGTGAATGATCAAATAGCTGTGGATCAGTCTCCAATCGTCAACAATGGCCAATGAGCTACTGGTTCCTTACATGGTAACACTGGAACAGGACAAGGTATCGACTATAATCATACTTTGTTTCTCAGTCCTACTGATGTTAGTGGAATTAGCATCATCTCGTTTCAGCTAGTAGGTGTTGAAAACTATACTCTGTGGAATCGATCTATTAGGCTAGCTCTGTTAGAGAGGAATAAAATAGGGCTAATTGATGGATCTTCTCGAAAAGAGGTTTATAGTGAGGAATTATGGGGACAATGGGAAAGAGTGAATGCCATTGTATTATCATGGCTTATGAATTCAGTTTTGAAGAGTTTACTGAGTGGTATATCATTTGCTACTATTGCTTTTGATGTTTGGATTGATTTAAAAGAGAGATTTAACAGAGTGGATGGATCTAGATCTTACAGTTTACACAAAGATATTTCTTCCTTGCAGGAGGGTAATATGTTTGTTTCTGTATACTATACGAGGCTTAAAAATCTATGGGATGAATTTGAGGCTTTGGTACCTTCTCCTTCTTGTAATTGTGATAGATCCAAAGGCTTTGTGATTCATCTTAACAGGCAGAAGTTGTATCAGTTTTTGATGGGATTAAATGAGTCATATCATCAGGCTAGAAGTCAGATTCTTCTCATGGATCCATTACCAACTATTAATCAGGCGTATGGAATGATAGTGGGGGATGAGAGTCAAAATGCTATGGTTACTCACACTAATAACACTAGTAGTACGGGCATGAGTTTCATTAGTGAGGATTCAGTAGCTCTGTACTCCAAGGTTGGTAGCAGTTCTGGGGTAAATCAAAAGTTTAAAAGGAATTCTATGCTAGTGTGTGAGTTCTGTAAATGTAAAGGACATAGTAAGGGGTTCTGCTACAAGGTGATAGGATATCCTCCTAACTTCAAATCCAAAAGAAAGACTCAAGGTGTTACTTCTGGTCAGGTAACAGCTGATGTTGGTCACACTAATACATCAACATCTCAGGCACTTCTCATATGGTATGAACACTTATGTTCATATACCAAGTGAAGTACAAAGGGTGAATCATCCACAGCTAACATGAATGTTAACTTAGCTGGCAATAACCACAATAGGACAGTGAGCCAAGCTGAGAAGGATGTTCAACAACTTCTTCAGGGCTGCACTTTCATAAAGGATCAGTATGATCACATACTCCACATGTTTCAGCAAAGATCAGAACCTGCTGTAGTAGCCTGCAATGCTACTCATTCAGCAGGTAATGTGTTTTTTGTCTCTGAAAATAGTGATGTTTGGATTGTGGACACTGGGGCAACTAATCACATGGTGTCTAATTTGGATATGTTGATTAAAGAGTCTGTATCAAAACTGGATGTTCCTAAGACAGTATACCTTCCAAATGGTGATGCCACTCAAGTTACTCATGTTGGATCATGTGCATTATCTACTAGAAGTGTTCTTACAGATGTGTTTCATCTTCCAGAATTCAAACATAACTTGATGTCTGTCAGTAAGATCACAAAGGAATTAGACTGTTCAGTCACCTTTTTCCCTCATTTTTGTGTATTCTAGGAGCTTTACAGTGGGAAGGTGAAAGAGGTTGGTAGAGAGGCCGGAGGTCTATATTTGTTGTTGCATCAGTTAGTTGATAAAAAGAAGGAGTCTGCATTGAAGGTTGCGTTTTTTGCTACCAATCCAAGCTCAGAGTGTCATGATTCAGATATGGAACTATGGCATAAGATATTAGGGCATGTTTCATCAACAGTTCTTGCTAGAATATTTGATATGAATAAGCAGAGTTTGTGTCGGATTTCTAAGTGTTTAGTGTGTCCATATGCTAAACAAACAAGAGTAGTTTTTCCTACTAGTAGTATCAAAAGTAAATGTTGTTTTGACCTGATACATATTGACCTATGGGGTCCTTAAAATACTCTTATTTGTGATGGCAATAAGTACTTACTATTGTTGATGACTTCTCCAGAATGACTTGGGTATTCTTACTTAAACTCAAGTCTGATATTTGTGTTTCATTGCAAGTATTCTTATAGTTTGTCAAGACACAGTTTGGTAAAATGGTGAAAATAATAAGAACTGATAATGGCACAGAGTTTGTCAATTCTGTTTGTGATCAAATGTTCAAAAATATGGGGATTATACATCAAAGAACTTGTCCATATACCCCACAGCAAAATGGGGTAGCTGAGAGGAAACATAGGCACATACTTGAAGTTACTAGGGCTATGAGGTTTCAAGCACAAGTACCTTTAAGATATTGGGGACTCTATGTTCTAATTGCAGCTTATGTTATTAACAGACTTCCCAGCAGCAGGGTTATCAATTTTCAAACTCCATATGAGAGATTGTATGGTACTCCACCTGTATTAAGTCATTTGAGGACACTTGGATGTTTATGTTTTGCCAAAGATCTATATGTTCATGACAAATTGATGCCAAGATCAAGAATGGTTGTGCAAATGGGATATTCAGAAGTACAAAAGGGGTATATACTGCTAGATTTGAGCAGCAACTCCTTTTTCACAAGTAGAGATGTGTTGTTTAGAGAAGAAATATTCCCATTTTCTCAAAGTAAAAACCAGGTACACCAACCTGTATTTACAGATCCTTTGCAGGATACAGGCGTTTTGTTTCCTCACTTAGATCTTGCTTCACTACCTCGTTGTGGTCCATCATCAGATGATGTTTTACAGCAGTGTGACGATTCACAACCTGAGGTTCCACCTATGACTGCAGCTGATGGGGTTGACAGTGCAGCAGGTAGTGATTGTGTGCATGTTGCTGTTAATGACACAAGTGCACCTGAGATGGTTCCGAGTGCTACTGAGACTGATGTTGTACCAACCAGCAGGAGATCTACTAGGATCAGACAAGCTCCACTGTGGTTAAAAGAGTTTGTATCCTTGCCAGGTCATAAGGAAGTGAAGTATCCTCTGTGTAATTATTTGAGCCATTCTCATTTGTCACCTAGCTATCAGTGTTATATTGCTGCTGCTACTACACCATGCAAGGAACCTACCAGTTATTCAGAAGCTATCAAGGATCCAAGATGGGTTGCTGCTATGAAAGATGAAATTCAGGCATTGGACAGTAACCATACTTGGGAGATCACTGACTTACCACCTGGAAAGAAGCCTATTGGGTGTAGGTGGATATACAAAGTCAAGTATAAATCTACTGGTGAGATTGAGAGGTTCAAAGCAAGACTAGTTGCAAAAGGTTACAGTTAACAAGAAGGGATAGACTATAATGAGACTTTCTCACATGTGGTTAAAATGGTGACAGTGAGGACCATTGTGTCTTTGGCTGCTTCTAGACATTGGCCTATCCATCAAATTGATGTGTTTAATGCATTTTTGCAAGGAGACTTGGAGGATGAAATCTATATGCAGCTACCTCTAGGTTTTGTCAGTCAAGGGGAGAAAATATGTAGACTGACAAAGTCTTTATATGGACTCAAACAGGCTCCAAGGCAGTGGAATCATAAACTGACTGAGACTCTTCTTAAATTGAGTTTCAAACAAAGTCAATATGATCATTCTTTGTTCATTAATAAGTCAGAAGAGGGAATCATTATAGTATTGGTTTATGTGGATGATATGTTAGTAACTGGAAGCAGTTTGAAGTTGATAAAAGAAACTAAAAAGGCACTGCAACTAGCACTCAATATGAAGGATTTAGAGGAGCTAAAATATTTCTTAGGCATTGAGTTTGTCAGATCAGCTGAGGGTATACTAATGCATCAAAGGAAGTACATTCTTGAGCTTATTTCTGAGGTTGGCATGACAGCAGCCAGACCTGCAGGAACCCCTATTGACATCAATGTTAAGCTAACTTCCAAACAGTATGATGATCACCTAAGCAAATATCCAGAAGAGTTGGAGTATCCTCTGGTGGATCAGACTATGTATCAAAAGCTCATAGGCAAACTCTTGTACTTGAATATGACTAGACTAGACATATCATTCAACACTTAAACTCTAAGCCAATTTCTACAACAACCAAAGAAGTCTCACATGGATGCAACACTAAGGGTGATTAAGTATCTAAAGAGACAACCAGGGCAAGGCTTATTGTTATGAAGTGACTCAGATGAGCTAGTTTCTGCATATTGTGATGCTGATTGGGCCTCATGCTCAATCACTAGGAAATCTGTTAGAGGATACATGGTCAAGATTGGTAAATCACTAGTGTCTTGGAAGGCTAAGAAACAAACGACAGTTTCAAGAAGTTCTGCTGAAGCAGAATATAGAAGTTTAGCTTCCACAGTCTCTGAATTGGTATGACTACTTGGCATGCTTAAAGAAGTAGGTGTTGAGGTTCAACTGCCAAGTCAAATATATAGTGATAGTAAGGCTGCAATACAAATTGTAGCAAATACTGTATATCATGAAAGAACAAAGCACACTGAGATTGACTGTCACTTCATAAGAGAGAAATTACAAAAGGGATTGATCAAGGTGGATTACATTCCAACTAAGGAGCAGCCTGCTGATATCTTAACCAAAGGATTGACCAGATTACAGCATGATCATCTTCTATCCAAGCTTGGAGTGTTGAACATATTTTCCCCTCCAAGCTTGAAGGGAGTAATGTGATGTGGAGATGAGCTACTGTCAGTTAGAAGTTAGTTAATGTTAGTTAGGCTGTTAAAAGTGAAAGGGTAGATTAGTCATTTTATAATAATTAGTTGTAACTACCTAGCATAGAGTTAGTTAGTAAGATTAGTTACAAGTCACAGTAAGAGAGTTATAAATATTGTGACTCACCCAATGTAATCTTCTTCTTCTTAATACAAAATATCTGAGATGCTCATGGAGCTCTCATTGTTGCTCTGATTGATCTCTTTCATTTTACCTTCAAAGTGACATGCCATTACGCAAGGTTAATTCGAATTACGCATTACACAAGGTGAATCCGAATGATTTGTGGCCTAACGCTACTATCGAACACCTAGTGAAAAGGGTACAAAAAAGACAAAGGAAGAAATTCCATCCGACCTCAGTTTTCATCTATTATACATAGCAAGTTGCCTATCTTATTTTTAAAAATATTAATTCGATTAATCATATTAGACAAGTACTTGTATTCATCTTTTATGTGACATGACGTGTAGTGTAAAAATTCTTCTACTACACTGGTCCATAAAGTTAAATAATTTTGTGAATTTAAAAACAAACACATTTGTGATTACAAGAAAAATAACAAATATTTAAATTTTAAATCCGTCTCTGTGTATACAGATAGCATTGAGGTGGATTTATGAGCAAGGGGTGAGTCTTGTTGTAAAAAGTCTCAACAAGGAGAGAATGAAAGAAAATCTTCAAATATTTGATTGGTCACTCACTCAACAAGACTTGGAAAAAATAAGTGAACTTCCACAGCACAAAGGTTTCAATTTGGCTTCTCATTTTGGACCTCATGATTTTCTGTTGCAATCAGATGCAGAGATCTAATTGTTTTTTCATTGAGGATTACATTTCAATCAGAGCTCGATTTCAAAATTTAATTTAAAGTTATTAGTTAGTTCAAACTTAAGAATATGTTTTATTGATCGGTTTTTGGATCAAATAAATACTCAATAGTGTCATCTTGATATCGATGGACATCATTTGTTGTTGGTTACATTAACTTTTGAGTAACTATATATATAGCAGTTTTTGTCCCCGAATTATTGTTATGTTGTGATTTTCATCTTTGTTTTATTCGGTCAAGCGCATTTAACCTTTAATTAGTTTAAGTGTGTTGAATTAGTCCATGAAACTAACTTTTCCATTTGCCATGAATTATTGTGTTTTAAATTACCAAATGCCCACTTCACACCTCCATTTCTTTGTTGAGTATGAAAAAAAAAAATCTAGAAAAATGGAAAAAACAATCCTCAATCAACTTCTTGGTGGATACTTTTTCTTGTCTAGTTTTTTTTATAAAAAGAAAAAGAAAAAGTGGTGTTTGGGTTAATTTCACAGGATATATGTTGTCATCTTTCATTAGTAATATATATCAGGTACCTTTGTTCATCAAAGTTAAAAAATATTAATGAGAAGTAATTACCCTGCGACTTGATCGATCTCAACCAACTACTTCATTGACCACTAGATCACATCCTTATCTATTATTGTCAAGTTTTGTTTAGTCTTGAGTTTATTTTCATTATAATTTTATTCCTTCAGTCTAGAATTACAATCAAACCTCTTTATGATATATTCTTATTGCTATAACAAAATAATTTCATAGAGAACATCTAACATAATATAACATGAAAAAATAATTTAAATAAGAATTTGACCATTATAGTGAAATATTCTTATACATGACAATTATAAAAGGTCTTACTATATATGGTATGATCTTCCGCCTTATCTCTGTTTCTTGTACTTTATGGGAATGTTATACAAGAACAATAACAACTCAGTGTGATCCCTCAATTAAGATCTAAAAAAGGTAAATTATATGTATATCTTATACTTACCTTCAAATATTTGATTGGCCACTTTTTCAACAACAAGAACATGCTTAGTGTTTTCACCATGGCTTCTACTTTAACCACACAAAAAAAAAATCATTATTACTCATTCTAAAATCATTTTGATCATCTGTCCAATTGATGTGAACTTCTATATGATTCTAACAAATAGTATTAAATTGTTTGAAATATGGTGCATCTCCTAATTCAATTTACTTAATGATAACCTTTTTTAGTCATATTTTAGTTCTTGTGATCTATAATTTTTCAGGTTTATTGTAAACTATCTCACATGTTGATTATATATAAGGGATTTTGTTTATTACAAACTGACCAATTTAGTATATACTTATCCATTTTGGGTTTTGGGATATTGGGATTTGCCAAGGCTTGTACCTACTTTTGTCTTTGTTGAAAATTTGAGTTGGGTCATTCACATAAATGTTCCTATATGGGTGGTCTTTAATTTTTACCCTTCAAACTCCTTATTTTGTACTCCCCTATTCTTGAAAAGACCGCTATGCACCTTGACTTTAAAATTCTAAGTAAAAAAATCCAAAAATGTCCCTAAAAGCGAAAAAACAAAACAAAACAAAACAAATTCCAAGGCACAAGTTCAATTAAATTATGCCGTAGGCCTCAGACATAAGTTCAGTGACTCAAATTATGCTTCAAGACAATAAAAATTATGCCTAAGGCACGAGCTATGACCAAGGCATAAGTGCAGACGTGGAGTGACACAAGTTATACCAGAAGGCAAAAGCTATGTCCAAGACAGAAGTTTAGTAGCTCAAGTTATGTCACAGGGTATAAGTTCAGAGGTACAAACTATGTCACATAAGTTTAGTGACAAAATTTATGCCCAAGACATAAGTTCAGTATAAAAGTTACGTCCCAAAAAATAAGTTCAGTAACAAAAGTTATACCTTCCGATAAAAGTTCACTAAAAAATTTACCCTGTTATGCATTAAGGCAAAATATTTTCTAAAAAGTTTTATTTGTTGAATTAGTTGAACAAATTTAAGTTATAGTTATGAGTACTTTGACCCATAATTTTTTATTAAATGAACACAAGAGACAAAAATTTAAAATTATAAATTTAAGAGACTAAAATTAAAAATCACCTCAAAATAGAAACGTGAAAAAACTTGTTTTGGACTCACTCTATACTGCCGAACTTGACTTATGTGCGGTCCTGCATTGAACTCACACTATAGGGTTAGGCCGGCTAAATTCATAATGAATGGGCTCATTTAAATTTAAACTATACTTCTAAATTTAAAGGATAAATTGTATAATTAGACGTACTTTAAGGGATTTGTCTTGAGTTCTATTTTCATTATAATATTCATCCTTCAGTCTAGAATTACAACTGAATCTCTATTACAGTAAAAAATTTTATTGCTATAATAAAATAATGTTATAGAGAATATTTAACATAATATAACATGAAGGATCAATTTAAATAAGAATTTGACTATTATAGTAAAATATTCTTATACAGACAATTATAGAAAGTTTTGACTTATATATGGTATGATCTCCACACATAGGGGTTTGACCGGAAATTTGTACTCACTCTATGGGGTTAGGCCGGCAAAATTCATAATGAGCTCATTCAAATTTAAACTATACTTTTATTTAGGTGCGATAAAAATGGCTTAATATATAACTAATGTTTTAAATTTGTTAGAATATTCTAGATAGATTTTGAACTTTTTAATAAAGTATTTTAATTAGATATTTTTAATTTATAATTTTTTTAAAAAGGTGCACGTTTTCATTCAATTATTAAATCAAGTTAATCACATAAAATATGTTATCTCCTATTTTAGAGTGATCTTTATTTTTTGTTTTGCAAGTAACAAAGTTGTGACTGAAAATAACCTTGAGTTTAGTTTCAGAACTCACAAAGTTAATGCATCTTAGTTCTCTAAACTTATACCGAACAAGACAAAATTTGACAAAATTCACAAGATGCCTTATAAGTCATAAGTTTAGTTTCAAAAACCCACAAAATTCTGATTCTTAGTTCTCTAAACTTTTGTAGGACAATGCAAAATATTTCTAAATATGCCTTGCGAATTAGAGGCTAGTATACTAGACAATTTATGTTGAACCTAAACTTTTGCCTTGCAAAATTAAGTTATAGTCAAATATATTTTGACCCACGAATCTTCATCAAATAAAAAACATGTGCAAATATTAAAGATTACCAATTTTAGGAAAATAAAATAAAATAAAGAACACTCTAAAATAGGAAATATGTGAAAAACTTTTAAACTACAATAAATATCATATTATTACTTAATCAAATTACCAATAAATGCATATCAAGATATATATATCTATTTATTACTTATCAATAATTTGATTCTTCTATAAATATAATTTTTCACTCCATTAATATATAAAACTTAAATTTCATTTCTTCTCCCTCTTATTTAAATAATATTTTTTATCTTTTTTGGAAGTGAAGTTTGACTTTAGGCGTCAAATCTTATTAATACGATCTTGACTCTATCTATAAATAAGTGTTCTTTCCTCTCTCAAATTTTAGGTTTATATCATATGATCAAAACATTTCAACAAAAAATAAAAATGCAACAAGTGATATTGAACAATTGTGACAAGGCCATGCCGGCAATTGGCATGGAAACTGTTCTTTCATCTCGGCCAGGGGCAGACCCATTGGAGACGATGAAATCCGCTCTATTAGAGGCCATTAAAGCCGGCTATCGCCATTTCGACACCGCCTTTATTTATCAATCGGAAAAACCTCTAGGAGAATCCATTGTTGAGGCTCTACATCTTGGTCTTATTAAATCAAGGGATGAACTTTTATATTATGAAAAAAACTTACACTTGTAATTTTAATTTATTTTTACACACTTAGTTATGGATATATCTCATGGGGTTGGGGGAGAGGATAGGTAAGTGTTATAAGTGTTTGATTTTAAAATATAGATGATGTATCTAAAATTGAATCATACACACAATTATAATTTTAATTTATTTTTGATAAACTTATATACCAATATATCTCATAGGGGTTGTAAAAAGTAGATTATTATTTTTTTGTATAAAGGGTATAAGTATTGATTTTGAAATACATATGATGTATCTAAAATTGAATCATATTATAAAAGTGTTTAGTGAAATTAACTTGTTTAAGAAATAACTAGTACATTTCAACTTTACTATTTTCGTTTCAAAATGTTGTGAATTATCTAAAGTTTTTTGCAAATAAACGTTCATATGTATCCCAAAATCTATCTAGTCGATATATTTAAATTCACAAATTTAATTTTGCATTTAATTTTATTTTATTTTTGTGCAGAGAATTGCAATTGGAATATGTGGATATGTATCTAATTCACCACCCTTTGAGAGTAAGTGAAACAATTCAAAAATTGCCAGTTCCAAAAGAAATAATTCATGCATTGGATATTAAGGGTGTGTGGGAAGGTATGGAAGAATGCAAAAATCTTGGACTCACTAAGGGAATTGGTGTTAGTAATTTCTCCTGCAAAAAACTTGAGGAACTTCTTTCCGTCGCTAAAATTCCTCCTGCCGTTAATCAAGTAAGTCAATTTTCTCAAAATTTTCAACTACTCGAGAGAATAGATAAGATAAACTGACTTAAAAGTCTATTTGAATTAGCTGATTAAAAGTAGTAAATAATCAATGTTTATCAAACATCTAAATAAGTTAAAAGGTGTTTATAAGTTAAAAATATTATTACTAACCAACTTATAAGCTTACTCAAACACCCTTTTAACCATTCCATCTTTGGCTATGAATATCCAACCGTACCTATTACTTTCCACTCGAAATATATAAAATAAAAATTTTAAATAGACAAATCTATCTCAATAATGAATATCGTAGCACTTATATATCTCAACTGACTTAAAATTTTGAATCTCCCTTTATCTGATAGATGGCTAATTTTGTTTTGTTGAGGTGGAGATGAATCCAATTTGGCAACAAAAGGAACTAAGGGAATTTTGCAATGCAAAGGGAATTCATATAACTGCTTATTCTCCTTTGGGTGCATATAATACAATTTGGGGTGACAATAGAGTTATGGAATGTGATGTTCTAACTCAAATTGCTAAATCCAAAGGGAAAACCACTGCTCAGGTATTCTTTTTGTGTTTTCATCTTCTTGTGAATTATAATTTAATTGTAATTTTCATCCTTTAGTCTCGAATTATATGGTATGATCTTTTCTATCTTTATTCCTTCTAATGAGGAAACTAACCTTCTCGATATTACCAGTAGAGGGTTTAGTCTTTCAACATTCAATATTTCACCTTACGGTCCCTGTGAATTGCTCTTATAGTATTAGGTTTACTATGTCCTCAAGTTTTCTTTAGTAAGAAATATGAATGTCATTCAATTAGACAAAGATATTCAGATATGAATAAAATAAAGAAAAATGTATACAATGTTCCTCCTCTTGGTGACTTTTAACTTGTGAAAAAAAGGTCAAATGAGTTTAGGGTGAAGGATCAGCAATGGAGCATTTTTGTTACAATTTTGTAA